>NC_052351.1:17890584-18190584 GCF_009727055.1 Benincasa hispida
ATTTTGATTTTTTTATGATTTTTTTCATGTTAACTAATTTTGACCTCCCGAGCATGAATCCGCATTCATTTTCTCGAAATTCAAATCACATTTGAATATAAGGTCGGTCAAAGTTTGACTTTTCAAAGTCAAAAGTCAACTCTTTGACTTTTTATATCTTTGACCATTTCTATTATTTCCGAGCTTCCGAATATCAACGTATTCAAATTCTTGATATTTAAATCATATTTAAATATTAAAGCTGTATCTTTAAACTGAAAACCCGACCACTATATCATATATACTTGTCGATTTCTCTTTCTTCATCTAATTCGAACAATTCGAATTATTCTATCATACTGTTATAAGTTTATTTCATATGAGCTAGTAGGGGAACCTAATGGCTATAGATCATGGGCTCCAACGATCCGAGATTAGCTAGCTAAACTTTTTAGACGGAGCTAATCAACATTCGTTAACTAACGGGTCATTCCACTATAGTCTCGTAGTTGCAATCACTTCACTATAGATATATTTGTGTCCATTTGATATAACTATGATTAGTAAGCTAATCCTTCATAGGTTGTTCGTAATCTCGGCTGGGTCATAAAAACCGTTCTACCCCCAATACTACATCTTATTCTTTAAGTTCCACTGATCTTCTAATGAATAATTGGTTTAAGGTCCAACCTATAAACTGAACCCCTCTCGGGCCAAGGAGAGGATGGGGCTCCTTGTTCAAGACCTGGATTCAGTACTAAAGGGAACAACCTATCTACTATCCCTATAACGGGTAGGAGTGAGTTCCATCTTGCACCATATATTCCCAGCTATCCACCTGATCTTACCCCTGAAATGGGAGGCTTATTGGGCCAGCGAAGATGAGTTGCCCTCATCTATGCAAATCTAAGGATAATTCTAAGTGAACAGGAGTTCATAGTTAGCTCAGGATTAAGATTAAGTTACCTAGGTCATCAATTAACGAAATAGTCAGTTTTATACATAAAACGGTATTTAGAACGTAAAAAGTGACTATTTCATGGTTCAGTCTTATGCAAACTCATTGCATAGGATGCCTTCACTCACATATCTCTATATGAACGATTCAGGATCACATCGTTTGTACTAACTACAAACTGGACCGCATCCATAGTGTCCCCAGAATAAGGCACCCAACCTTATTCATATACTATAGACCATTTTGGCTATATATTTGAACTTGATCCACATTTATGTCACTACATAAAGTTCAAACTACATTAAGGGTGTGTTTGGTATGTGATAAAAGTAGAGAGTTAAGTTGAGTTTAGTTGGTAATTATTATCTGGAGAGTTAAATTATCTGAGGAGTTAAATTGTCTGTGTTTGTTTGCAGGGTTGAGTTGAGTTGGTAGTTATTGTCTGTGTTTGTTGTGCAGAGTTGAGTTGAGTTGAGTTGGGGGATCTGATGCAGGTTTTTTGTGAATGAGATTAGTTATATTTTTTTCCGTTTGTTTTTTATTTCATTCTTTTATTTTTTAGTTTTATGCTTTGCTATTGTTAATTAATTTTCAAATATACACGTATTTTCTCAAATCATTTATGACATAAACTGGACAATCTCAATTTTTTTCTCAATTTGTAGAACATAATAGATTATTTTTCATATATTCTTTTCAAAAAACTGTAATAATTCTAATTCTCTTCAATCGGTAAAACATACCAACAAAATTATATTTCATATTGCTGCTCAATTAATTGGTATATTGTATATTGTATGTATATATATTGAAGCTAATTATCCCAATTACTAATTGGTATATTGTATGTATATATATTGAATCTTGCTAACTTAACTTTATTATTTCATATATCATACAGTTTATTTTTATATAATATGGATAGTATATTTGGGGGATCCAAACGGTAAAGATGAGGGAAGAGAGAAAGAAATGAAAATATATTGATTTTTAGGGTTAGTTTTGAGGGATAAAAAATGGGAGTTTTGAGTGGGTAAAAAAGGGGTTTTAACAACCCATAAGTTTGATGATTAAAAAAAAAATCTGGATCCAAACGACAAAGATGAGGGAAAAGAGAAAGAAATGGAAATATATTGATTTTTAGGGTTAGTTTTGAAGGGATAAAAAATGGGAGTTTTGAGTGGGTAAAAAAGGGTTTTAATAACCCATAGGTTTTCTTTATGGGCTTAACAAACATGAGTAATAAATACCCACCCAATCCAATAAGTCATACCCATTTATCAAATACCTCTTAAATAGCCTTAGGACCTTAGTTTATTGGATTTAAGATTACAATTTCAATAACAACTTTATCGAAAAACAAAACAGAATATGTTTATTAATTTACAAACTACGAGTTTTAGGACATAAAATCCAACAAACTCCCACATGGAATAAAACTCCTAGTGGAGTATCACAATGTTGAATTTAAGTGAAAAACATATGAGTACAATAAACATATGAATACAATAAACTAGGACATATACCCAAAAGTTCTCCCACTTGTCCTAGTTTACAAACTTCGTAGACCTAGACTCTGTAGGTGACCTTCAAACACTTTACCCGTGAGGGCCTTTGTAAAAGGATCAACAATGTTTTGCTCAGAAGATATCTGGGTTACTACAACGTCTCTATGATGTACAATCTCCTGGATCAGATGGTATTTGCGCTCAATATGCTTGCCGCGCTTGTGGCTTCTTAGTTCTCTTGAATTTGCAACTGCACCACTATTATCACAATATAGGGTGATAGACAGATGCATATTTGGAACGACTTCCAAATTTGTCAAGAATTTCCTCAACCATACTGCTTTCTTTGTTGCTTCGCAAGCAGCTACGTATTCAACTTCCATTGTGGAGTCCGCAACACAGTTTTGCTTCACACTTCTCCACACTACTGCTCCTCCATTCAGAATGAACACTGATCCCGATGTAGATTTTCTTGCATCTTTATGGGTTTGAAAATTAAAGTCAGTGTATCCAGTAAGGATCAAATCCTTAGTACCATACACGAGCATGTAGTTCCTCGTTCTCCTAAGATACTTGAGGATATTCTTAACGGCAGTCTAATGATCATATCCAAGATTGGACTGATACCTACTGAATATCCCTATTGCGTAGCATATGTCAGGTCTAGTACATAATATTGCATACATCAGGCTCCCTACTGCGGAAGTATATGGAATGCGTCTCATATCCTTAACCTCTTGAGGTGTCTTAGGACATTGATCATTTGACAAATGAATTCCATATTTGTAAGGTAACAAACTTCTTTTGAAATTCTACATCTTATACCTAGACAACATTTTGTCTATATAAGTTGCTTGAGACATGGCTAGTGTTCTGTTCTTGCGGTTCCGAATAATCTGAACCCGAAAACATACTGCGCATTTTCCAAATCTTTCATTTGGAACTACGTTTCTAGCCATTTCTTGATGTCAGTTAGGTAACCTATTTCATTCCCAATGAGTAGAATATCGTCAACATATAAAACTAAGAACATTATAGTAGAATTGACGATCTTTTTGTAAACACAAGGCTCGTCAACATTCTGTTCAAAGCCATAAGATTTGATACTATCAAATCTTATATTCCAAGATCTAGAAGCTTGTTTCAACCCATAAATGGATTTTGAAGCTTACAAACCTTTTGTTCTTGACCCTATGCAATAAACCCCTCTGGTTGAGCCATATAGATACTTTTCTCAAGATCGTCGTTTAAAAAGGCTGTCTTAACATCCATCTGCCAAATTTCATAGTCATAAAAGGTGGCAATGGATAAGAGTATTCTAATCAACTTAAGCATGACAACAAAAGAGAAAGTTTCTTCATAGTCCACTCCCTCTCTCTGGGTATAACCCTTTGCCACAAATCAAGCCTTAAAAGTCTGTACTTTACCGGCTTGGTCTCATTTTCTCTTGTAGATCCACTTACAACCAATTGTTTTACATCATTTGGTTGATCTACAAGTTCCCAGACAGAATTGAAGTACATAGACTCCATTTCGAGGTCCATGGCTTTGACCCACTGATCACGGTCCACATCTTTCATCGTCTGTTTATAGGTCGATGGATTCTCTATGCCGTCATCAGGTATGACTACTTGTGTTTCTGTTAAACCCAAGTAACAGTCAGGTTTATGAACAACCCTCCCACTACGTCGAGGCATTCTCAACTCTTGAGAAGGATGTGACTGACCAGATATACTAGTTTTATCTAATACTTTAGTAGATGAACTAACTTTATTTGTAGCATCTTTGAAATTTCATTCAATACTAGTCTACTGCGAGGTTGGTGACTTCTTATGTGGTCTTCCTCTAAGAGTGTGGCATTTGTCAATACAAATACCTTATTCTCTTGAGGATCGTAAAATAGACCACGTTTTGTTTCTTATGTTGATACAAATACCTTAATCCAAGTGGCAGTGTCTTCATATTTTTAGTTCGTTTTTGTTGTTGTTGGAGGAGTTCGTTCGTTCATTCGAGGAGTTCGTGAAAGTTGAGGGTTGTATGAGAAGAAGTGTTCTTTGAAGGTATAATCACTTGAACTCTTTTTATTGTTTAAAAAACATGTTATAATTTTACTTAGAAAGCATAATCTGTTTGTTTACTATAAATTTATATTTTCAATCTAAATGGAATTTGGACGATCTGCTTCCACTCATGGATCTCTTTGTAAATGAGCTCCTTCAATTAGAAGTTATTGGGCTTGGTTATAGTGTGTGGTTCATTGCTCGACTTTTGTTATTCAAGGTAACTGCTTGAAGTGGTTTGATTTGAAATCTTGTACTTTTCTCCAAATATGTGTGAAAAATGAGCTAATTTCTTTTGTTCAGGAAAGTAGAGATGAATTGGTTGCTAAGATTGATTGGGTAAAGGAGCAGAAATATTTTTCTGTCATACTTAGTTAGTTATTTTTGGCTAGATATCTATATGTGGTGATGAAAAAAATATGATATAGATGATGATTGACTTTTCTTTTCTCTCTAATGGATAAAGCAAATATTACAACGGTTGAATATTGTTCCAGGTATAATTATTGTGAAAGGAAAATCAGATGTCTTGTTTATATAAAATAGGAATGAGACTGAGAATGATGGAAATCTTTTCATCATGTTCATTAAAAGCGATAGTAGAGTAGAAAGAGAGCGAAATTGATGGATTTTTTCTTTTAGGAGAGATGAGATTTATTGTATAGAAATGTTTTTACAATATTGAGGTGGACCAATAATTTGTTCAATATATTTAAATTCTAATGGTTAAATATTATTCTGTGTCATCATGAAGTAAAATCTCAAGTTTGAATTTCAAGCTCTAACTAGGGTTAACATAAAGAGAACCAACTTTCTTTTTTTTTAATGGAAGAGCTTATTGAACAGAATGTTTTGTTATTTTGACCAATTTTTTTGTTTCAGGAATTAATGTGCTCCAATCTTAGGTGGAAAAGGACCTTCATTCTATTAGTTGTTTGGATTTCTTTCCTCGTACTTCAAGATGTGAAGGTCTCTTTCTATCTTTCTCTATCTTCTTCTCACTCTCAAAGTTAATTTTTTGATGTATATAGTTGATTAAACAATAATGTAGAATGTACGACAGTTTGTAACAATTGGTATTGGATCATCTTCTCTTTGTAGGTATGTAGAATTTAAAACGTTAATCAATACCCCATTTATTATTTGATTATTTCGATACTCTTATTTGGACCATATTAATGGTTTAAAATAATAGTAATGTTTGATTAGACAGATCTACGGTGATAGTGGAATAGACATTTAATTTTATTATATCTAGATCTCTTTTGTTTTGTTTTTCTGTGATCAATTGGAGCCACTTTCTTTGAATTGGATAATTTGTCACTTTCATTAGCTATTATTAGTTAATAGCTACCCATAAAAATCATTTTTCATTAGCTATGACTATCCTATAGTTATGGTAGCCATAGCTTAATTAATTGTTGTTTATGATTTCTATTCGATCTGGCTTCAATTTAATTCTTAGTTTCATAAGTTTTCTTTCAACTTTTTAGTTTTAGTTAATTGAGTTTGATAAACTTGTTTAGATATTTGTGTTTGGAAGTTTGGAAGTTTGTAAGTTTTATTTTTTAGGTTTATGTATTTTGTTCAATGTATTCAATTGTATTAATCTTTTTTTCTTCGCTTTGATAAGTATTAGTTGCACTTGGGTTGATAAGTTGTTTATGGTTTGTCGATTACTATTGAACCATATCTTTTAGCTATTTTTGCTAATGTTACAAAGCTTGAGTACTCTTACTCTTCTTATTACTTTTGAATGTTGGAGTCATACCTTTTATTGTTGTAAGCTTTAAAAATATAATACAAATCTCTTAGAACTTGAATGTTGGAGTCATGTCTTTTACCGTTGCTTTGAATATCTAAAGTTTTATATTAGATTTAGTGTTGGATTGCAATGATTATTCTACAGTTATGGTCGTCATAGCTTAGTTGTTTATGGTTTCCATTGTGTGGTTTATGGTATTTGAATTTCTTAGACATCCTTTGGCTATAGAATAGACTCTAAAGAAATATAATTGACGTTCATATTTTTCTGTTTTGTTTACTGTATTGGTGTATTTTTGTTTGGAGTTTTGGTTACTTTATGTAATGTTGTTGGTGCATTGTATGCTCTTTTATTTTACTTTTATATGGAGTTTTGTTTTCATTACCTTGTTGAGTTTTTTTTTTTCTTTTTATAAATTTATTTGTTTATAAGTTTTTTGTTTTTGTTTTTGTTCATGCATTATTTGTCTATATGAATCTAGTTGCATTATTTGTCTAGATTAATCTAGATTTTTCACTCCTTAATGTTGTATGAAATTTTGGAATCCTTATACAACAATATTCATAATATTTCGAATATGAAATTTCTATCAGTCGATACATTTAGATCAAGTCTAGGCATCATATAAATCTAGCATCTAAATGCATTAGAGGTGAATATTTAGTATGTTGACTAGAATCCTTAATGTTGTATCTATATTTTCTTTCTTTTACTAGCAATGGGTCCAAAGATTAAAAAAAAAAACCTATTAGGAATGATTGAGCTACTACTTGGATATTCTTTCATTGTTTACTATCTGATGTGATGAAATTTGATTTGATACGAAAGCTCTAGTGAATTTGAATTTGAAACTGTCGAAGCTTGTAACCCTAGGGGCATTTTAGTAAGTATGTGTACCCTAGGGCTTCCCACTAGTATATTTATTTGGCCTATTCTCTTGTACTTTGTGTATCAGAATTAATAATAAAAATCAGTGTCTATCGTAGTTTTTCTCCCTGTACTAGGGTTTCCACGTAACTGTATTGTTATTCTCTTCCCTACTCTTTTATTTTTGACATGGTATCAGAGCAAGGGGACGAAACCCTGGCCATTATGGAAGAGAACCATCCACAGTCACCTTCAACTGGTGGATCTTCAAGTTTTGATATGAAAACTGCTATTCGAGCCGCGGTAAAGGAGTGTTTTCAAGTTGCCTTACCGGAATTAATTTCTGCCGTCCAATTGCAGTCAACAGAAAGTCGCCGTCAATGGGAGCCGCACATGGACAGATCTCAAGAATACACAAATAGAGTCGATCTTCCTCGTCTCGCGCCGCTGTCGACTGATCCCTCAGGTACGGCTTTAATCAGGTACGACCGTAGCAACCCCTCAGACTCATAACGAGGCGGACCTGATTTGACTCTGATCGGGGACGTTCGCATCCGCAGTAACCTTTCGGCAGACAGAGTTTCTTCCGATCGCGCCTTCGACCTTCGACAGACAGGGTGGGCTTCCGATCGCGCCTAGGGCTTCAGACCTTCGACAGCTTCCGATCGAGCCTAAGGCTTCGGCTTCGACCTGCAAAGACTTAACTGTGCCGACTTACCCTAGTGTTTTCGCGTTAGATTCGGCGAACCCACTCATCCGGCAAAGAGAACAGGACCTCTCCGATTCTTCTTTAGGGGCATTCGACCAACAACAGGCCGAAAACCGCCTCCAGCCGAACGGACTAACCTTCTAGCCGTTAGTGGCTGCCCCGTTTCCAACCGGTTTGCTCGACCTAATACCCAGATGAAAGCCTGGTAAATTCTTTCCCTATTTTACCTACTTACCAAATATCCTGCCTATGTTTTCCCTCAGTTGACAGTACGACTAGCCTGGTACGGTTTGGAACAGTACCATCGTCAATCAGGCAAATATACAGTATTTTGGCCTTATTAGTGTGAACGGTAAAAAACCTTGGATTGTTGACTCAGGGGCGGTGGATCATCTTACTGGTACCTCTGGTCAGTTTCTCTCATATTATCCAAGTGTTGGTAACGAACGAATTGGGATTGCAGATGGGTCGTTCGCACCTATTGCTAGAAAAATGGAGTTATCTCCGTTTGAGGGTTTGGTTTTGCAGGACGTTTTGCATGTTCCTAAAATTTCATATAATTTGTTATCCATCAGTAAGATTACAAGAGATTTGAATTCTCACATAGTTTTTTCACCCGACTTTTTTTTATTTCAGGATCTAAGCTCGGGGACGACGATTGGCACTGCCCGACACGATGAGGGACTCTACTTCCTAACTGATGATGTTTCCTCTAGGAATGATTATAGGACTAGCCTTGTCTCCTTAAATTTTTCTACCTCTGAGAATGATTTTCTGTTATGGCATTACCGCTTAGGGCATCTGAACTTTCAGTACATGAAACTCTTATTTCCGCATTTATTTCGCAATATTAATGTGTCTTCTTTAAAGTGTGAAGTGTGTATTCGTGCCAAACAGAGTCGTGTCTCCTTTCACTCCTAGCCCTATAAACTATCCAAACCCTTCACCTTAGTCCATAATGATGTTTGGGGTCCCTCACCAACCACAACCTCCACAGGGAAACGCTGGTTTGTCACATTTATAGACGACTGCACTCGGCTTACTTGGGTCTTTCCTCTCACTGATAAGTCTGAGGTATTATCTGTATTCCAACAATTTTATGCCACCGTGGAAACCCAGTTTAATGCCAGGATTGGTATTTTGAGAAGTGACAATGGGCGGAAATTCTTTAATGCTTCCTTCCAAGAGTTTCTTACTTCCAAAGGGATTATCCACCAGAGTTTGTGTGCCTACACTCCCCAACAAAATGGGGTAGCAGAGAGGAAAAATCGTCATTTGGTGGAAGTTGCTTGGTCCTTAATGCTATCCACATCACTCCCGTCTATGGGGTGATGCCATTCTTACTGCTGCTCACTTAATCAACCGAATGCCTTCTCGGGTCCTCAATTTTCAAAACCCCTTAGACTGTTTAAAAGAGTTATACCCTATGATTCGTTTAGTCTCCGATGTACCACTTCGAGTTTTTGGCTGTGTTGCCTTTGTTCACTCCCATGGTCCAAACCGCACGAAATTTACCCCTCGTGCCCAAAAGTGCATCTTTGTTGGGTATCCACTCCATCAGTGTAGGTATAAATGTTACCACCCATCCTCTCGTAAATATTTTGTTTCCATGGATATAACCTTCCTTGAGGATCAACCCTTCTTCCTTGTTAGCCATCTTCAGGGGGAGACCTCTAGTGAAGAGACTAACTGGTCCACATATACAATTCCCTTGGAGTCTGTCCCTATTCCCGAACATGTTGGTCCTATCCTTCCTACCAATCAAGTCCAATGGATAACATACTATAGGAAAAATCTCAAGAAGGAAACAATGTCACCTGTTACATCTCCGGCTCCGGTCTATGAGTCAAACCCAACATCAGGTACATGTATTCCTGAAATTAATGAGATTGATACTTATACTAATGAGTGTAGAGAGGAAAAATGAGGGAAAGGTGCTGATAGTACCACTATAGCAGATGGGAAGACAACAGTGAATGACGATTCAGACACAGCTCTAGAAAATGTGAGTGATACTAAAGATAATGGTGAAAAAGGTGTGATTTCTGAAGATGAGATACAGAAAGAGGAGACTAGTGATCACAATGGAAATTCTGACAGTTTAAAGGAATATGATGTTTCTCTTGATCTTCCAATAGCCCTGAGGAAAGGTATTCGGTCATGTACAAGGTACCCCATGCATAGTTACATGACATATAGTAACCTGTCATCAGAATTTAGGGCCTTTACCACTAGTTTAGATGCAGGGGTGATACCGAGTAACATACAGGAAGCAATGGAAACTGAAGTTTGGAAAGCTGCTGTTATAGAGGAGATGAGAGCTCTAGAGAAAAATGGAACGTGGGACCAGGTGATCCTACCTAAAGGGCACAAGACAGTTGGGTGCAAATAGGTTTTCACTATAAAGTACAAGTCAGATGGGACTGTTGATCGGTACAAAGCTAGGTTAGTTGCCAAAGGGTTTACTCAAACCTTTGGGGTAGATTACTCCGAGACATTCTCTCCCATAGCTAAACTCAATACTATTCGAGTATTGCGATCAGTTGCAGTTAACAAAGATTGACCCTTGCATCAACTGGATATAAAGAATGCCTTTCTTAATGAAAAACTTGAGGAGGAAGTCTACATGAATCCTCCTCCCGAATTTGAAGATCAGTTCAAACAGTGAGTCTGCCGGCTGAGAAAGACGCTATATGGGTTGAAACAGTCTCCGAGAGCCTGATTTGACAGATTTGCCACCTTCGTCAAAGGACAAGGGTTACCCAAGGGCATCAGATCATACATTTTTTACAAAGAAGTCAACTTCAGGGAAGGTAGCAGTTATCATTGTGTACGTTGACGATATTGTGATCTCCGGTGATGATGATGTTGAAATTGTGAAACTCAAAGCAAAGATGGCCAAAAAGTTCGAAATGAAAGACCTTGGGAAGTTAAGATACTTTCTCAGAATGGAAGTAGCCCGCTCTAGGGACGGAATCTCAGTGTCCCAATGGAAATACACGATTGATCTTCTAACAGAAACGGGAATGACTGGGTGCAAACCTGCTGATACCTCAGTTGAATATAATTCAAAGCTCAGCAATACTAGTAACAGTGTTCTGGTCAATAAAGAAAGGTATCAGCGGTTAGTTGGACAATTGATATACTTATCTCATACGAGACCTGATACTTCATATACAGTGAGCGTCGTTAGTCAGTTTATGCAGGCTTCTTGTGAAGAACACATGATAGCAGTTGAACGCATCCTTCGATATCTGAAAGGTACACCAGGTAAGGGGTTAATGTTTAAGAAGTCTGATAAACGTTGCATTGAAGCCTACACTGATTCTGATTGGGCAGGGTCTGTTGTTGATAGAAAATCAACATCAGGGTATTGCATATTTGTTTGGGGTAATCTTGTGACCTGGAGGAGCAAGAAACAGGGAGTTGTGGCCAGAGTAGTGCAGAAGCTGAGTATCGGGCCATGAGTTTAGGGATATGTGAAGAGATCTGGTTGATGAAAGTGTTATCAGATCTTCATCAAGACAATGAGCTTCCAATGAAACTGTTTTGTGATAATAAGGCAACAACAAGTATTACAAATAATCCTGTTCAGCATGACAGAACAAAACACGTTGAGATCGACCAACACTTCATCAAGGAAAGACTTGGCAACGGAAGTATATGCATTCCTTATGTTCCCTCAAATCAACAAATTGTAGATGTGCTCACAAAAGGATTACTGAGACAAAGCTTTGATTACTGTGTCAGCAAGTTGGGTCTTATTGATATTTACGCCCCAACTTGAGGGGGAGTGTCGAAAAAGCAGCTTGTAACCCTAGAGGAATTTTAGTAATTATGTGTACCCTAGGGCTTCCTATTAGTCTATTTATTTGGCCTATTCTCTTGTACTTTGTATATTAAAATTAATAATAAAAATCAGTGTCTATCGTGGTTTTTCTCCCTGTACTAGGGTTTCCACGTAACTGTGTTGTTATTCTCTTCCCTACTCTTTTATTTTTTACAGAAACCTTTTTAGTATGAGAACTCTAATTCTCAATCACTAGAATCCTCAAATCAATTCGCTTTCAAATCTAAGGATTGAGTTAGACACATATTGCCTTAAAATAAAAACTCTTGAAATAAAGAACAAGTTCCTTGACCCAAGATTCGGACAAATGCATCTTATGGTGATTGGTGAAATCATTGTTTCATTTGGTTGTCCCAGTGCCTTTAGGAAGTGTTCATGACATGCTTTACAATTTAAAAAAATAATGAAACGGTCCATTATATGATTGTTTGCTTCTTGCCTTTGTTATGTATGTATCATTTTCTATTGTTACTCGAAAGTTGGTATAAGGAATTCATTTTTAATCTTTTCATATATGGTTTTTGTGTAAGGAAAGAAGAGATGTTTTACTTCATGCCTCTTTGTTTTTTATGACTTAGTTTGGGCAGATGTTGCTTTTAAACTTACCTGGATCAACAACATGATGGACTTTGCTTTCCCATACCTATTGCAGGTGCCTTTTCAACAACTTGGTACGAGTGATTTCCTTCTTGGCATTTACACTTGCATGTGATCTATTTTCATCTTAAACTTGTTTAATTAGTATGATTGATCCGGTTGTCTAAGAAATCTAAAATGGAAAAAAAAAAAAAAAAAACTCTCTGCTGAATTTACTATTTGAAATTTTTATTAGTTTAAGCGTGTTAGTTTTGGTATGGTACTTCCTGAGGTAATATGGTGTTTGTTTTTTCTCGCTTGGTTAATTTCGCTCGTAGCTTGAATTTCATAATTCTCTTGTGTGGGGTAGTTGAATTCTTATTAGAACTCCTTTACCCATTTTTCTTTGTTTGCAAGAAGTCTTGCTTTGGATTTGGATCAAATTTGTGGTGGTGGTGGAGAGAACATAACAAATGAGCAATTGAAAGTCTATATTTGGAAACACTATATAATGGCAACAAGTGTGTGTGCACCCTTTTTTTTTTTTTTTTTTTTTTTGGGCGGGGAAGATTATATTTACAAAGTTTTAGCTTGTATTTTGTATCTTAAAAGTAAATTCTTACTCTTTTTTTATACAACAATAAAAGTTGTTTGTATCTAATAAAATTTTAGTTTTGCTATGTAACCCTTATAAGTTTTGGTAATTTGTTGATTACCTTGGTTTTAGAGTTAAATTATCATTCAATTCCTCTTTTGTGACTTATTATTAGGGATTTGTGAAAGTAATTAAGATTTTATTTTGTGCATATATAGGTGAAAGAGAAATAGAAATATTATTGATTTGCCACACGCACGTGCGCGTGCTCACCAACGCACTCACATGCGCACACATATATACACCCACGCGCACACATACACACGCACACGCGCACACACACATACTAGAGTCTCTATAGATGAAATCTAATAGAGAATTTTTCAACGGGAATGGAGATCCCTAAAATAGAAGTAATTTAAGATTACGATGAAACAAAAACCCCTTAGAGTGATTAAGATCTAGTAGATATATGAAATGCAACTAATTTAAGAATATCTCTTTGACAGTCATTAGTGAGTATTTTAAAAATAACATCTTTATATTTTTATTGTGTAGAGGTTTTAGAGTGAGAAAATTTTAAAATTTAAATATAAAAGGTTCGATAAATTTAATATTTTATGTCGTTAACTCTTTTCATTTTTATAAAATTAGAGTATAGATATATAAGAATATATTACAAATTGTATAATATTATGCAAAATTTATAACACAAAACATGTTCATGTTACAAAAGAAAAGCAAAAAGAGAGAGAGAGAGTTTGTGCAAAGATTCTGTCGAGGTGAATGATGTACGAAAATTGCTAAATAATTGCCCAATTTAGTTTCCATCGGTTTAGATGTTAATTAGTTATGTCTTTTTTTCTTGGAAGACTATAAATTAAATACTTTGAATTTGAGATATTAGGCAGAATCCACAAACAAAAGAGATCCATCTCAACTTTAGAGAACTCTCTAGAAAAAGTTTTTTCAAAAGGCACTAAATACAATCATAAAATAGCTATTTATAGTTTTACAATAAAATAAAACAATCAACTAGTTAAATTAAAAGTTAGGGAATGTATTAAAATTAATTTAGGCTCTTTAAGAGTTGTATCAATTTAAACCATTAATATTTGTTAATATATTAATTTACACCCATTACATTTCTTTGGGAAAATCTTATTGTAAAACATATCATTTTATCAGTTAAGTCCTAAACTTTTATAAATGAATCACTACAGGTTCTTAGTTAGAATTTCTTACTCTAATTGTTAATTTTTTTTATTTTTTTTTTTTGTAAAATTGATATTTAAAGAAATCTACACAAATTTAAGAATCAACGCATTTGTGTTTTTCAAAGGTAATAATTATAAAAGGTCTAAATCATCACAAAAATTTAGGATTTTAGTTGATTAAAATTATAAGTTTCTCACAATAGTAGTCGAATAAAATTTGGAAGAAGGTATAAATTGATATTCTTACGAAAATTCAAGGTTTAAATTAATATATAAATATTAATACAATATTTTATATTGATAAAATTCCAATGTTTAGAAATATAAATTTACAATCTCTCTAAATTTTAAATGTTAACTAAGCACTAATTGACTTAAAATTAACTACTAAACCAATATAATCTAAATTATACAATAATCTTACATTTCGGCCACATCAGATTCACCCAACAAAAAGAAAGTAAAAAACAATATTTATGGATTACAGAGGTTTTCAACCTTTCCACTATATTATTTTGATTAAAGTAATAATGTTCTAGAAATTCATATTTTAATTAGTGAATGATAGGATCATATCACCTTGTCGTATCAATATAGGTAATGTTAGCTTATTTGAATCTTCAAAATCTTAGACTTGTAATCATGACCATAAAGAAAGTTGTGTAAATGGGTTAGAAGAAATAATTGCGTCTATTTTCTTTTATTGAATTTTCATTTTTTAGTTCGATGGTATTCTAATTTTAATAATATATACAACACACATTCTACTTAACTGAATTTCTTTATATATTTCTAAATTGAAAATTGAAATATGCTATGGACTTTGAACTCTCTTTTTTGAAAAAATAATAACGTAAACCAATACCAATAATTTTCTATCATTTATTATTTTAAATTATTGATAATGTCATAAAATGTTTTATTAAAATGCATATGAAAAATCAATAATATCAATAAAAAAAATTTATATTGCATTAAGCTAAGCACAAAGGAACACTTTCAAACTAATCTTTAAATTTGATCTCTATTCATTTAAAGCGAAAATTTTGTATTTTTTCTTTTAAGGTTGAAGTGAATAGGTGAGAAGTCTCCCTTTCTCTTAGACTTTGTCACCACTCATAATAACAACACTATCCTTCAATATTACTTGTAATTTCTTTTTTTTTTTTTGGTAAATATTACTTATAAGTTAATACTCTACCTCACATTGACCCTTAAATTTCACAATATATCACCTCTCAAAAATTCTCAAAATAACTATTTAAGATATTGTTTATAAGTTATAAGTAATTGTGAAGATGGAGAATGGTGGGATGAAAGAAGAAGAAGAAGACCATTCTCCATCATTATAGTTTTATAAAATAAACCACACCAAAGCCCAAGCCCTTTTGGCCTTTGCTTATGCCCTTTTGTGCTGCCATTTGGCAACACCCTTTGTTGCCCTTTACTTCTCATTTCCTTTCCTCATAATTCAACAACCAAAAACATAAAACATTAATACAAACATAAACTTATAGCTTATTCATACGAGGAATTAAAACCATTTCCCAAAACAACAATAACATGGTAGGGATTTAATGTCTCCTTTTCCCTTCAATCTCTCTCTCATCAAAATTTATCCTTTCCCTTTTCCCAATCTCTACTAAAAATCCAATCCTATTTAACTCAACTCTCTTTTTATCCACAGGTCCCACACGGTTATTAATAATGTTTTTTTTTATTTAATTATACTTACTCTATTTGTGACACATAAAAGTATCCAAGTTATACATAGAAGTGATACGATTATTATCTCGATATTAATATACGATCTTTTGAAGTGAAACTAAAAACAGAGTTTGAGATTTTATGTCTATAGCGAACAATATCATATCATTGTAAAAATAAGTGGAAGTTATATCATCCTTAATAAATGGCGGAATATTTGACACATTTGCTCATTTTGATATCTCGAACAAATATGTTTCTAAACACAATAAAAGCATGTGTGCTTAGCTTCCTTCTTTCCTTCTTTTGGTGTATTTCAGTTTTCAATATGGTTGGAAAATTTTAATTGCAATCAAGTTTGTAGCGTTTTAAACGTGTTCCCCCAACCAACATCTTCAAGTTTCTTTTAATTAATTAACAAATTACTTTAAAAATCACACTCCCTAAAATATAAATTAGCAAACACCTTTTATTTTGTTGAAATTGTTGATGATGAGATAAACAACTAATGTATTTGAAATTTGAGCTTTTTCTTAAACATATTTTCCATATATATATATTTTTTTTAAAGCATGAATGTAGTTCCTCTAATTTTACCTTTTTAGAAAGAGAAGCAAGGTGTAATTAGGGGTATCCAAATGACCCAACAACTTGGATAATTCGGACTATCCAACCCAAAATATAAGTATTTGATTGGGTTAGTTTTTGTTCTTGGATTGGGTTGAGTTACTTTTTTTTTTTTAAAATAAAAAATGATGGGTTTGGATTGGATTTTGGGTTACTAAAACAAGTTTAGGTTAACCCAATCTAATCCAACTCGAATTTTATATATATTAATAAAAAACATATATATTTCTCTTTGTTTAAAATTTGATTACTTTGTATTGATTAATTAATTAATTTTTAATATTTTTCTTTTGAAATTATTATGTTATTTTTCCATAGATATTTTGTATTTAACATTTGAATTTTATAAGATTTTAGTTATTAGTAATGTGTTGTAGATATACATATTTTTAATTAAAAAAAAAAAAGGTTAACCCAATGACCCAACCCAATGCAACCGGAATTTTAAGGATTGGATTGAGTTGGGTTGAAGAATTTATTTGGGTCTTTTAGGTTTGTCAACCCAACCAACCTAAATTTTTGAATTGATCCAAAGAACACACGTATCCCATGTATACTCCTAGGTGTAACAATAAATAACATTTTTTAAGACTAACAATTAATGATATTCTAAAAGTAACACGTTTTACATTAACTTTTTTAGTACAACAATTATGAAGATGAGAATCAAAATTTTCACGCATCATAAGAAAAAGTACAAACATGAAAACACTATAAAGAATCGTACAAACATGAAAAAAAACCAAACTTCTGTTATTATTACTATATCTTAGTTTTGAAAACACTCCTAAATAGTAGGGAAAAAAAACACCAAATAGGTATAAAGATGGAAGATAATCTAATAGTTGGTGGATTCTTAGCGAATAAAAATGAAGAAAAATAAAGAAAGTTTTTATTTTTTAAATTGCTATAGTTGCATAAATGATTATTATTATTATTATTATTATTTTGGCAATCAAATGAAAAAAAAAAAAAAAAAAAAAAGGGCTTAAAAGAGTATTTTCAAAACATGCATGATGCATGTGCTTATACCGGCTGGGCAGGGCTTGATTGTAATTTGCAACTGGGCCAACTTTTAAATATTTGCAAGTGTTGGGACATTATTGAAATTCAGTTACAACTTACAGGACCAGTTGTCTAAACATAAAGCCCACAACACTATGTCCACCATAAAACCTGCATCTTCTTACTTTTCTACTAAAATATTTTAGAACCAATCGGACATTTATACAAATATCAATTTATATTAAATATCCTTTTATCTTTTTAATAAAAAAAAATGGCAGAGATTTTATTATTATTATTTATTATTTTTTATTTTAATAACAGAATTAGTGTCTGAAATGCAATATAAAGCCCACAACACTAATTCAGACACTAAGATATAGTAATTAAAATAAATAACAGAATTTTTGAATTGATTTTTTTATTATTATTTATTATTTTTTATTTTAATAACAGAATTAGTGTCTGAAATTAACCCATGTATACTCCTGGGTTTAAATATAATTGTAATTTTTAAGGTCAACTTGGCAGTTCTTAAATTAACGTCATGAATAAGCCACATTTGTTACTGAGGAGTTTGTAAGATAGACCAGATGTTATTCAGAAATATATTTTTCTTGCCCATAATTTGGAAGTTAAAGTGAAATGAAATGCAATAATGTTACTGAATTGAAAATTATTCCTATTTATAAACTAAGTTTAGAATCCAGCTAAACTCATTTATGCACTGAATCCTCTTAAAGTTCTCCTTAATATCTAGAATTTCCCAACAGTTATTAGTGTATAAGCATGTTAACCAATCCTATTATTTGTATGATATGCTAATTAAAATTTAAATCTAAGTAATAATTTCCTCAAGCAAGTTAATAAAAAAAAAAAAAAAAAAAAGTTTTGTCTCATCATCTTGCCGTAGAAGCAAAACCAATTCTAACAACCTTTAATTCTAAGTATCTAAGGTTGTAACAATTAATATTTTGTTACAACAAATCTACCCTTGCAACTATAATCTAATACCATTGGCTTTGGCTTTGGCAGGTAGTACATCATAGAGATTAATTAAGATGTTGATTGGCTTTGGTCGTACAATTCCATAGCTTAAATTAAATCCACCCGTTTCGAAAAAGTAAAAAGGAGTCATTAATTATTATTATTATGTATTTTGTAAACCTAAATTTGATGTGTGTCGGTTGCAAAATGTCTTCATTTAGCGAATTTTGCAATTTTTGGATCAGCCCTACAACTTGAATAATGATGATCTGGAAGGCCCGAACAATACAACACAAGTGACGTTGCCATCCATCAAAGTTAATTAACCAATAAATTCCTCCATTCTTACTTAAAGAATCGAGTTTCATTTCAATTTGTTCTCCAAAGAGGTATTTAGACAATTGTGTTAATTATAATAGTTTGTGGATTATAACAATATATGTTTAAGGTATAGACGATTTTAGTATGAATATAATAGTTTGTAAACACCAACCATTATAATTGAAAGCTTAAACACCAAGTGAACTATAATACACCCGATCAAAGTTTGGGGCCAAAATGATCTCTAAGTTTCAAAATGTAACAATCAGAATTGAATTTTGTTTCAATTTTGTTTTTGGATATTAAATTTTCTAAAGTTGTCTTCTCGCAATTAGAATCCTACAGTCTAAACAATGTGCCTATTAGATCGTATTTAGAGCTAAAGACTAAGTTGAAAAGAAGTTGAGGGAGCAGGCCAAATTGATAAGTTTAACCAAAATTGAAGAAAATGAAACTAGGCTGATATAGAATATAAAGGCTTGGAAGGGAAGGCTACAAAGGCTGGGACCTGGCACACAACCCACCTACCGACTGTACTGGCGCTTCTTTTTAGCGTCCGGCTGGAGCTGGACCCTTGTCTCCAGTTCATTCAATCAAACACTCACATTCTCAAATTTTTTTAATAAATAAAAAAAGGTTACGAATTAATGAAATAATTGAGGGAAACAACATCCCAACCCCAACCCCATCCCCGTCCCCATCCCCAACAAGAACCAATTTAAAATATTTACACAATAAAAATAAAAAATAAAAAAAAAAATACAAGTTAAAGTTGATCAACTCCGGCATTTCTGGACCAAACATTGTCCTCTACGCTAAAGTTGTTACCAACAAAAACATTCAATTTCTCCAAATGGAGAACAGCTAATAAGATTTAAAGAAACTAAAAGGCAAAAACAAATCACTGCACACACAACCAAAACCGAAGCTCTAATTCTATTCGTTTGTTGAGTGTCCCAACCCAATTTTTTGACCATCTTCGCTAATTACAACACTGATTCATTGAAAACTCAACCAAACAAAACATTACAATTACAATTTTACAATTTTACAATACCCAACCATTTTATCCTCTACTCACGCTATTACCGTCTTCATTATCCTCATACTCATTTTATAAAAAATACCCCTACCATTCTATAATAGTTGACTTTCATCATTTTATCATCATCATAAACTTCCCCCCCCCGGGGCGGGTACATTGTACTAAAAATAAATAATGGAACTGTCTGAATTTACAATTTATGTTGGTTAATAAAAACCTCTAGGGACCAAACACAAAAGGGATTGAAATCCCCCGTTGAATGATGATGAAGAAACAGTAGGCAACCGGAAAATACCTAACTTCTCCAAAATCTTATCACTTTAGTAGTTATAAGCTTTAGTGGTTAGTGAGAGTGTAGGGAGGGAAGGAGGGAGCCCCAATTGGTTGCTTTTTGTAGGTCCCTGCTGCCCCCTCCCTCTTCTAAAATAGTTGCGATACTCAAAATTTTCCCCTCAACTTTTTCTTTTTCCCATCCCTTTCTCGAGAAAATCAATTTTTTCATTCTTCTCCCCTTATATAAATTCCTCCTTGATTTCTCACGTCAAGCCCATCTGATCCATCCATTCCTCATAATTTGTCAATAAAGTGGAGCAAAAAAAAGTCCTCGTTTTTTTTTTTTTCTTTTTTGGGTCTTCTAAACTTGATTCCCATTACACAAAGGAAGAAATTTGATCATCATCATCATTATAATAACTGGGTTCCTAAGTTAATGTACATTCATTCATAATATTACTACATGGGCCAAAATTTCTTTTTGGTTAAAGAAAAAAAAAAACTCATAAAGAAAAAAAAAAAAAAAAAAAAAAAAAAAAAAAAAAAAAAAAGGAAAAACCCTACCCTAACCAGAAACAGAGAGAGGCAAATCAGGGGATGATGATCGGCCGTGACATACCTCGGCGGCGCGTGTTGGCGCCTCTGAATAAGAGAAAAATCCCCCACTAAACTTTCAAATTTCAGTGTCTCTCCACTCTCTCCCACTCGAACTCTCCATCCCCTTCTTCATCTTCTTCTTCCGGGTCGGGTAATTTGTTCAAATCCACCCGATCCAAAAACCCGCTGCAGCCTTTCGTCTCTGGCGGAGATGCCGATGCGTGGGAATGATGGTTCCGATTGTGGTGACTGTGTTGCCCTAACGAACTTTCCAGAGCATCCACTCGTGCCCCCACCTCCGTAGCTTTCTTCCGTATAGTAGCCGCCGACATGTCGCCGGCTCCGGCGCTAATTCCACGGCCTTCCCCAGCTAACAACTCGGGAAAATTAAGCCTGGCGGAAGGGCCTCTGAGGTAAAAAACGGCGGTATCGTAGGCCCTGGCGGCGGCGACTGGAGAAGAGTAAGAGCCGAGCCAAATCCTAGAGCGCTTATTGGGCTCTCGAATCTCAGCCACCCACTTTCCCCACTTCCTCATCCTTATCCCTTTGTAAAGCCTCTGATTGTCGAGCCCTCTTTTTCTGGTAGCTTCTCCTCCTCCACCTCCTCCGCCGTCCATAGCCACCCAATTTCAAATCTGAAGTTCTCCCTTTTCCTATTAAGTAACCCAAATCGGGATCTTCATCAAAAAAAAGAAAGAAAATAAAGGGAAAAAAAATTAAATATAGGTATGAATTTTGTGGAAGAAGATAAAGGGGTTTGGTTTAGCAGTGTCCATTCCGTCTCTTGTGTTTTGGGGTAGTACTAGTAGTTTGCCACCAAGTTTGTCATCTCGATTACCCTCCACGTTGATATTTCTTTCTTCCTTTCCGTATCTCAACAAATTAGAAATAAAAGGTTTATATTTATGTGCGCCTAAAGTGAAATTCACCGACAAAATCTCACCTCCTTCCCTAATTTCCTTTTTTTTCATAAAAAAATTATAATAATATAGTTTTTGTCGTTTAACTCGAGAACACAACCAAAATACGGATATCAATAAAATTTAATATTAAAATAAATATAATATAATAATGAAATAAATAAATATTGAAATAAATTATTATATATATATATAATATATATATAATATATAATAAATTAACAAAATATAAAATAAGAATTTTTTCTAAATTCTCCCATTTCTCCAATTTTCATGGAATTTGCTCGATGTATGACTTCCAAAACTTATCAAATGCCACTATTTATAGGAAATTTGACAAGAAATAAGTGGATTACATAGACACTAATAATGTGTAATGTTGAAACACATAGACAATTTGGGAAATGGAAGCATGACATATAGTTAATGAACACTAAGCATGAGCATTTAATGGACATCTATTATCATAATATTTATAATACTCCCCCTGAGATGCTCATTATATATATGAAATATGTCTCTTAAAACCTTACTAAGAAAAAACCCAATGGGAAGGGAAAATAGTACATATTTCATATAATTTATACTCTTAAAAAGTATATTTACTCACCCTCATGGAAACATAATTTGAGATCTCTGAGTTGCTGCATTCTAATATTGTGCACCACTTTTTCAAAGATTGCGGTAGGTAATGCTTTTGTAAATAAATATGTCAGGTTATCTTTTGAACAAATTTTTTGTACAGTGATATCGTCATTTTCTTCAAGATCCTAAGTGTAGAAAAACTTTGATGAAATATGCTTTGCTCTATCTCCTTTACTATATCCTTCTTTGATTTGAGATATGCATGTCGTGTTGTCTTCGTATGATATTGTTAGAAGATTTTTATTAGAAGACAAACCACATATTTCATGAATGTACTGAGTCATTGATCTTAGTCATACACATTCTCAACTAGCCTCGTGAATTGCAAGAATTTCAGTATGATTTGAGAAAGTAATCGTTATGGTCTGTTTCCCATACCGCCACGATACAATAGTTCATCCACATGTGAATCGATAATCTGTTTGAGATCTAGCTTTGTGTGGATCAGATAAATATCCAGAATCTGCATAAATAACTAGATCAAAATTTGATTTACTTGAATAAAACAAATCCATATCAATCGTTTCTCATAGATAACAGAGTATATGTCTAATTCCATTCCAATGTCTTTTTGTTAGAGGATAACTATATCTTGCTAATAAATTTATTGGAAATACAATAACTGGACTTGTATTATTAGCAAAGATACATATAAGTGCACTAATTGCACTAAGATATGATACTTCAGAACCAAAAAGTTCTCCATTATTGTCTCGAGATTGAAATATATCTTTCTTTCACATCTAGTGAACGATTCATTGGAATGTTCAATGGACGTGCTTTGTCCATATAATTTTTTTTATAAAAATTTTCCTCTATAAGTTGACTAATGAACAAATATCTGCTAAATGCTCAATTTCTAAACCAAGGAAAAATTTCGTTTTTCAAAGATCTTTCATATCAAATTCGTTCTTAAGATATTCTATTGTCTTTGAAAGCTCTTCAAGAGTTCCAATTATAATTAAATAATCAACATATACAGTTATAATAGCAAATTTTAACTGTGATTTCTTTATAAAAATACATGGACATATTGGATTGTTTTGATATCCTTCTTTCAACAAATATCCGCTCAGGCAATCTTACCACATTTGTCCTGATTGTTTCAATCCATATAACGATCTTTGTAACTTATTGAATACAATTCCCGAGAATTTGATTTATATGTTTTAGGTACCTTAAATCCTTCTAGGATTCTCATATAAATATCATTATCAAGAGATCCATATAAATATGCTATGACTACATCTATAAGATGCTTGTCTAGATTTTCATACACAGTCAGACCAATTTAATATTTTAATGTAATTGCATCCACCATCGGAGAAAACATCTCCTCATAATCTAATTGTGAGAAACCTTATGCAACTAGTCTTGCTTTATATCTTGTGAGCACATTATTTTCATTTCTCACAAATACCCATTTGAATCTATATGTTTGACACCTTCTGGTGTTCGGACTACTGGTAAAAAAACCGGACGTTTTGAAAGTGAGTTTAATTCTACCTCGATTGCTTCTTTCCATTGAAGCCATTTTTTTCTATGTCGACATTCTTTAATAGATTTTTGTTTAGAATCCTCATGTTCAGATATTATATCAAAAACAACATTATATGCAAAAATGTTGTCAATAATAACTACATGAGGGTGCTTTTTTTTTTTTTTTTTTTTTTTTCCTGTCGTGACATAGTTTATTGAAATCTTATTATTATCTTTAGGTATTTCATTTTCCTCACTAGTCATGTTAAGGATTTCTTCATGGGTATTTACATCATCAACCAAGTATTTTTTACTATTAATTATTTTTCTTTTTTGAGGATTTTTGTCTTTGGAACCTACTGGTCTACTATGCTTCTGGTGTATTCCAGACTCATTAATGACAACTTGCTGTATTGGGATATCAATTTCTGATGTAGCATTTGCAACTGGTATATGTGATTTATTACTTTCTTTAAATCTATAAATGCATTTGGTAATTGATGTGTAAATGAATTATCTTTTGAACTTCAAGTTCACATTGATCTATACGAGTATCTACATGAGACAATAACGATGCATTCCATGTAATTATTTTTCCAACTTCTCAATTTCTCCCCCTAATGTTGGAAAATTTGTCTCATTAAAATGATAATAAGTAAATCGTGCAGTAAATACATCACCCGTCAGGGGTTCAAGATATTTAATAATTGATGGGGAATCATATCCAATATATATATATTCCTAACCTCCTTTGAGAACCATCTTAGTACGTCGTGGTGGAGCAATTAGAACATATACTACACATCCAAAAATTCTTAGATGAGAAATATTTTGCTCATGACCATAAGCTAATTGTAATGGTGAGTACTTATTGTAAGATATTGACTTAATGTGTATAAGTGACGCTGCATGCAAAATAGCATGTCCCCATATAGATGTAGGAAGCTTAGCTCTTATAAGCAATGATCTAGCAATTAACTGAAAACGTTTTATGAATAATTCTACTAAACCATTTTGTGTATGAACATGAGCTACAGGATATTCAACACTTATACCAATTGACATATAAAATGATCAAAATCTTGGGATGTAAATTCACCAACATTATCAGGACGAATGGTCTTAATTGTATAATTAGAAAATTGTGCTCTTAACTTAATTATTTGAGCAAATAATTTTGCAAATGCAAGATTTCGACTTGATAATAAGTACACATGTAACTATATCTGGACGCATCTATTAATACCATAAAATATCTAAATGGTCCACTTTATGGGTTAATAGGTTCACATGTATCACCATGAATTCATTCTGAAAATGCAAGTGATTCAGTCCCCACTTTGACTGGTGATGGTCTAATAATTAATTTACCTTGAGAGCAAGCATCACATGATAATTCATTAGATTGAAGAATATTCTTGTTCTTCAATGGATGTCCATTTAAATTCTTAATAATTCTTCTCATTATTATAAATCTTAGATGACCCAATAAGCCATGCCAAATTGTAAATATGTCTGATTCATGAACTTCAAGTTCATTGTTGCATATATTTCAGTTACTCGTATATGAGTATCATATAATCCAGAAGATAAAGCAGGTAACTCTTTCAGTATACGTTCTTCATATGAGACAGTAGATATGATTTAAAGATACTTCATATCATTCTTTCTATTAGTCTCAATATGATAACACTGCAACGTATATCTTTAAAACTAAGTAGATTTCTCTTTGATTGACTAGAAAACAATGCATTGTCAATTGTAAATTTAGTTCCTCTAGGCGAAGTAATATTTTCTTTTCTAAACCCTTCAATTAGGTTTGCAGAACCTGATATTGTATTGACTTTTGCTTCCAACATTATCAGTTTAGAAAATATTTTTACTCGTAAGTATTGTATGTGTAGTTGCACTTTATGTTAGACATAAATCTTGTTTACTCATTTTTTAGTCACCCAACATATGAAAATAATCCAAGTTTCTTCATTAAAAGAAAATAATTACAATAAGAAAAATAACATTTGGAATATACAAAGGTTAACATCTATGAAGAGAGAAAAAAACATGGATATGAATAAAAAAAAATTAAATTAAATTTAGATATTTTCAAAGTCAAAGAAAACACTTGATGTTTAATCAATTATGCTGATTTTCTCTTTAGGAGATTCAAAGAGGTCCGCCACATCCAAATTTGTCATATGGGATGAGTTAAATATGTCATTATCTTGGCATGCAAAATTTGCTTCCACATCTTTCTTTTTTTCCTTTAGGGATGCTTGATAGAGATCAACTAAGTGCTTTGGCGTACGATAGGTCCGTGACCAATGTCTAGTCATTCCACATCGGAAACATTTATTTTCAACACTTTTTGAACTCTTATTTTGTGGAGTTTTTCGTTTGTGACCATCATACTGTGTGGTTCTTTTGAAATTTGAATGATTAAAACAACCACCATGAAAATAATAATTATTTTTTCCTCTGCCACGATCACGATCACGACCTCGACCATGATTATTATTAAAATTCACAACATTCACTTCAGGGAATGGTGTCGTTTCGGTTGGTTGAGATTCATGATTTTTCATTAATAACTCGTTATTTTGTTCGACCACGAGAAGATATGAAATTAGTTCAGAATATTGTTTAAAAACTTTATTTCGATATTGCTGTTGCAGGAGCATATTCAAGACATGAAATGTAGAAAATATTTTCTTTAACATATTAACATAAGTAATTTTATCTCTGCATAACAACAGTTTCAAACTGATTTTAAATAATGTGAAGTTGTAATCAATTATTGATTTGAAATTTTGTAGCCACAAATGTATCTATTCATAACAAGTTTTAGAAAGAATAATTATTATTTTTTTATGATCATATATTTCTTTCAAAAAATTTCACAAGGTAAAGGGATCTTTGTAGGAACCTAGTTGAATTTTTCTTGGATAAAAATTAAATAAAGATTTTAATTTAAGAGTAAGAGTACATGAGAGGGAAATTGAATTAGGAGTCAAGGGAAAAGGGGAAGAACAAATTACGTGAAGGAAATTGGTCATTTCAAATTCTTTTGATATAAAAAGTAAAAAAAAAAATGAAAATTGGAAAGTAAAAATTAGGTTAAAATGAGAGAAACTAAAAATAATAAATAATTAATAAATTAAAAGAATGAAAAAGTAATTTAAAGTAAAAAAACGAAAAAAGGGATGTAAATAATCGGCAGCCACGTATGTGGTGTGTTGGTAGGTTAAATGGCTTTCAAGTGGCAGAATTAGGTTTATAAAATAATAATAATATCATTATTAATGTGGATAAAAGAAGAAGAAAGGAAATGGAAGTGGGTGGTTTTGGGCATTTACAGAAGAGAGAGAGGTAGGGTACGGGGGAGAGAGCTTTACTCACCGGAGAAACGTTGAAGGTTTGCCGGAGAAGATAGTAAACGGCGGAAGTATAGGATGGAAGTTGGTAGACAATGGAAATTGAAACCCGGTAAATATTTCTTTAGAGAAAAGAAAATGTGTAAGCTTTGGACTTGGAATGTTTACTTTTGTTCTTTTTACTCAACAGTTTCCATGGGTGCTGTTTTTGTTACTGCACCAATTCAACAAGGTGGTAAAAAAAGGTGAAAATTTATGGTATTTACTATTAAATTACCTCATGGGTTGAAGTTATTGGAAGTGGGTTGTGTAGATTCTATACTCAATGGATTGAATTAAAAGGAAAATTGCTTTGGAAAAGGAATTACAAATTTTCCTTTTAATTGGTACAGTTGGTCGGCTATTTACGTGGGTTAGGAGAGAAAAAGTGTGTTTTGGGAAGTCTAAAGAAGGGGAGAGATTTGAGGAGGGAATGGAATGCCATAGGAGGGGATAAAAAGACAAAATGTATCAAATATAAGAAAGTTGAGAGAGAAAATATAATTGGAATTGTTGGGAAATATTTGAAACTAGTTATTCAAGGTGAATTTATAATTATTTTGACAATATTTCCATAACCTAATTCCAGTGCTTATTGGAATATCAAGATGGACGAAGTTGAAGTTTCCGAACCATTCAAGGCATAGCCAACCATTGTTTCGTGAGTGCTTTATTTTATGAGGCATTTATTATTAGTTAAATATTATGATATTTGATGGTTTTTTTTTTTTAATTATTATGCATGGTTTTAGAACTAAAATCTGATTTCTATAAAATGTTTACAAATTCAAGTAAGTTCATCTTTTTAGCAAGATTTTATATCATAAAGTGTTTGGGAGAAAATGTGTTTCATGCGGAATTTTAATGTCATTCCAAAGAAAGATCGTGGTTTTTAGAATGATTTGTGAGATATATGAAAGCAACATTTTGTTGCTCCAATAAGTTTTATGTTTTAAATTTAAAGTGGTTTTTTAAACCAGTAAAGCAATGTACTCATGGTGATTTTCTACTGCACTGATGTGAATGTTTTCATAGTGTAGTTAGGATATACATGAGGTCTTTGGGATCCATTTAGACACACGTAGGCTTTGGACTGTGTGTCGAGGTATTTTGCCTTTTGGGGTTTATTCTATGTGCACGCATTACCATGTTTTCTTTACTATTTACAATGAGATTACTCGGTGAATAGTATGACCATGTTTGCTCTACTATGCATCTTGGACTTGCTCGATGTATAGTATGACCATATTTCTCTGCTATATACATTGATTTTCTTTGTATATTGTATGACCACGTTCGGGTATAGGTTTGGTGAAGGATTTCTACATGTTCATGTTTGCGTTTGCAAGAGAATGCTCATGATTTTATTTATGCGATAATTCTCAAGCTTCTAAGTTGTTCGTGTTTTACACCGATTTACAGTTTATGCTTATGATTGCAAGAATATGCTTATGATATTCTATATGTGTTAACTCTCCTAAGTTTTCAAACTTCTCATGTTTTAAATCAATTCACAGAACTTGTATCTCTATTTAGTATGTTGTGACCTTTTAAAATTATTTTCAAAAAAACTCACCATTCATTGGGTATTTTTAGCTTTTCTTCAAAATGTTTTCCCCCCACCAAATTGCTCTTGAGTTCAACAGGGATTAGTGGATCAGAAGCTGCCACTTGACTCATCAGTTGGTTGCGACATGTAGGTAAACAAGGTAATTTAATTTAAGTTAAGTTTCAAGTTCAAGGCAAGTTTGACAGTAGATTCCACCGCACGATCGTAGCCTGCTGTCGTCGCAACTTGTCCTAGGTTCTGGTAGGGTAATCTGGAGTGGGGTGTGACAATCTTTTATTGTAAGATACTCTATTTTCAATCGCTCATTGGAGATGATGATGAAGGAAATACATAGCTTTTGCTTTGTCTTGACGGGATGTCCCCTTCTTTAATAGTCTCTCCAAGATTCATAGCATCCAGGTGGATTTCGGCATCAAACATCAATGACAAAAATTATTGCCGTTAATATCAAAAGCGACAAATTCTAATTTTGTGAAATTTATCATGACAGCACTCTAATAAAATATTGTATTTATATAATATGCAAAGTAATATTAAACCTATTAATTATAACGAAGAGGGAAAAATCAACATACTTTTAGGATCTACTTTTAGAGGAGTTTAACGTGGTGTGAACTTGATGAGCACATTGGGAATACAGGTATCAATAAAATATAATATTAAAAAATATATAATATAATAATAAAATAAATAAATATAAAAATAAAATGAATTAGCAAAATATAAAATAAGTTAAATTCTCCTCCTTTTCAATTTTTGTGGAATTTGTCCCGTGTGTGTCTTCCAAAATCTACTAAATCTAATTTGGCAAGTAGTAGATTACATGGACACTAATAATGTGTAATGTTGAGACATGTGGATAACATTTTGAGAAATGGGACACGATACATTGTGAATGGATACTATGCATGAATATTTAATGTGCATCTATTATCATAATATTTATAATAGTTTTTTTTTAAATATCATTTTAGTCCCCCATCTTTTTGGTATTTTTTTAATAATTTTAAATGTTTAATTTTAATAATTAATCTTGAAATTATTTTTTTTTTTAAAAAAATAACATTTGCTTTATAAATTTTATAAATGGTAGTTATATAGTACTTTTTGTGCATTTAACTGATTTCAATAAAAGTTAAGATAATAAAAAAACAAAACTTCAATAAAAGTCAACATTGAATTATTAAGTACAAAAAATAAATTTGGATAATTGGTACTACATGGAATCCAATGTATGGTATTTTAACATGTAGTTTTTTTTTATAATTATTTAAAATCATTTTTAATAATATTTAGGTTTCATTTGATAATCATTTTATTTTTTGTTTTTGTTTTTTAAAATCAAGCCTATATCATTCACATTTCTTACCTTGTATCGTTCTTAAGTACAATAATTAAATTCTTAATCAAATTTTAAAAACAAAAACAACTTTTTGAAGACTATTTTAAAGTAGATAACAAATAAATAAATTTAAAATTGGGAGTAGTATCCATGGATTTAATTTTTTAAAAACAAAAACAAATAATAAAATGATTATCAAATAAGATATTAATTTTTTATTTTTGGGTTTTGGAAATCTCAAATGTATATAAACCATACTTTTACCTATCAGTCCTTTTTTTTTTTTTTTTTCTTAAATTCAATTTCTATATTCAAACCAAAATTTGAAAAGAAAAAAAAAATGTCTTTTTGTTATGATTTTGTTTTAGTTTGTCAATTGTTACCAAATTGATAAATAAATAATACAGAAAAAATGTAAGGTATAGAGAATTGACATGCATATTTAAATTATTTATTAACAGTGTATTAACTATGTCACGATGTAAAGAGAGAACAATTTTATTAAATAAATGTTACAGAATACGAAAGGAATGAAACCTCTAAGGTTCACAGAATTTATATTGTTCATACTCTAAATTCTATGGTCATAAACGTAAATTATATAAACATGAAAAATACGTTAATAACTTAGATTTCAGAGTTCGTATTTGGTAATTCGAAATGTCAGATAACAAATTTAAAACATTTAAACATTCATATTTTAAATTTATGTTTTTTTTTCTCGTTTCTTTATCTGTATTTTTTAAAAAGAATTTTTATACTTTAATTTTCAAATTTCTTATCGAAATATTTAAATTTTTAGTGAAATTTCATTTAGGAAAACATGTTTTCTAGAACTAAATAACAAAACATATAAAACTCACATATAAAAGTATGTGTATATATATATTTTTAAATAACATGATTATATATCAATAGGAGTAGCAATTTTGAAAATTTTGTTTTTGTTTTCTTAAATTCATAGAAGTATTTAAATATTTAATTTATTTTAGAAGGATAAAAGTTAGAGTAAACAACCTTAAATTTTAAAATTAAAATGGTTAGAGTCTTAATCTTTTTTGAAAATCTTTCTATGGACAACGGCAACTATCTTTATTAATTAAATGTTTGAATCTTCACCGTTTATGTTTGAGATATGTACGCACACTGCAATGTGAATAAAAATGAATAATGGCCTTGTGCTACTTTAAAGGTTTCCACAGCTTTTATTTTAAAATTATTTTGACCCAATCATCGAAAAAAAAAAAAAAAAAAAAAAAAAACATTCATTTTCATTTTTTTTCAATAAAACTTTGTTACTGTGGTATGTCACGTGACATTTCAGTAGACTCTCACCTCACTACGTTTCTTTTTTGTTAAATATTCATTGCTTTATCTTTTTAAATTAAATAAATTTATTTGATATTTGAATTTTTAACTTCATATCTAAATCATTTAAATAATTTAGTTTTATTCAAATTTTTTATTGGCTAAAATTAAACTTAAAAAATGATGATGTAATATCACAATATATCTTATCACCTGAGTTTTGAAAACAAATAGAACTATATTTAGATTAGTGAAAATTAAGACGCATGTAAAATTTAAACATTTCTCGTAGAAATATGAACAAGAAATCTATATTAAATGTTTAGTTAAGAAGTATACTAAAAAGTTCAACCCATACTAAAATAAAATATTCATTTCTTAATTATGTAAGATGATAAGAGAATACTTTGAGATTATGTCATTAGATACGCAAAATTTGAACAAGGCCAGTTCAATTGATCTGATTATTTTTCAAAAGGTTTGTGCTGTTTAAAATTTTGTATTTAACTGTTTCCTAACATTTAATATGAATATTTTAGGAAAGAAAATGGTAGGTTTAAATATAATAAAATTTATAATAAAATGTTGAGAGTCAAACCTGATTTTGAATTACTTCCCGTTGATTTTATTATTTAATATACGATGGAGCATTTAAAAAAAAAAGAAAAAAGAAAAAAGAATAAAAAATTGTATGTATTAAGTAAGAACTTTTGTTTTATTCAATAATTTAATGTAATTGGTGGTAGTGGCGGTGGTGGATGGGTGGGGTGACTTTCATTTTGTGTGGAAGGTGAAGTGGACTTCAAATTATATAATATTACTTTATACTTTCATTGTTTTGTGAACAAACTTTATACCTTCCTTGTTAAAGTTGATGGTACACCTTAAATTATTATTATTTTAGTAATTACTTCAAAGGATTAAAGATGGGTTTTACCAATTTTAAAATTAGCAGTGAAAAAAAATCATTCACACTCTTAAATTTTAGAATTTTTTATACCCCTAATCTTTTATAAATGATTCAATTTAGATTTTCAATTAAAATTTTATTTTAAAACAAAATAAAAGCATTAATGTTAAGTGATTATAGTCCAAAATGACTTAATTAATTAGTTAGGGTAGTTAGTAACTCCTGTTTTTCTTTTTCTTTCTTGTTTTTTTTTTTTTTTGGAGAAAAATTAGTAACTCTCCCTGCAAACTATAAGTTTAAATTTTCACTCATTTAATTGTAATATACTAACATTACTTCCTATTGATATGTCACACACATATAAATATACTATATAGTTCAATTTATGCATCATATAAGAATACTATAACAAAAAAAGAAAGTGCCAAAATCTATGAAGCATAGACACATATACAACTACATGATACGGATACGATCGGATACGGTAATTCTTCAATTTCTAAAAAACTAAGATACGAATACGTCTAAGGATACGTCATTTTTTTTTTATATATTTTTTAATATATATATTTCTAAAAAATGAGGATACTGATACGTTGAAGATACATTTTTTTTCTTTAAAAAAATCTATGATATAGATAAATTTAGTATACAAGTTAATAACAATAGCACAAAATAAAATACAAACACTGAAATACAGTACAAAAAAAGCAACACATCTAAGATGTTGAAGTACAATAGTTAATAAAATGCAATAGAAAAGTAACTCATATTGCAAAGAAGAAGAAGAAGAATATTAGAGAGAGAAATATGAAGATAAACGAAGAACACATTGTTGAAGATATCCAAATGGTTTATATTTTGGTAGACTTTGTCGGGACTCAAATGTGAAGATGGAGATTAAATGATTCTAGTCTAGGGTTTGATCCGTTATTTATTTATTTTTCTTTTAGTTTCGAACTCGAGTAGTGAGCTTTTTAAATATGTTGCCTAATTTTAAATTGAGAAAGATTAGATGAGTTACTTGTCTTTTTTCTTAAAAAAAAAATACGCATAGAAATAGATATGTCAAATCGCGTGTCAGATACGTATTTGGGAAGTATTGATATCGATACATGTCTGATATTGATTCTTTGTTTCACATGAAGTATCTGTGCTTCATAGGCCAAAATGAAGTTATTTTAAACGTAATTGACATCCATTCATTTTTCTTAATGTTAGAAGTTTGACTTTCCATCCCTATAATGTAATTATTGTACTAAAAAATTAGGAAAAAAAATTAAAACGCAAAGAAATCCAACATAGAAAACTAGTAGAAGTGATAATTAAAAAAATATATCAAAATATAAAAACAAAAAGCTAACAATAGAAAAATAAAGATAAAAATATTCTTTTGATCTTTTTATTTTAGTCGATTCAGTTTTTTTCTTAGAAAGTTAGTAGATTTAAATTTAGACTATACATTTTCATTAATTTATAAAATAGTAACTCTTTTTCAGAAAAATATTTACTAACTTTTCTTTTATAAACTTTGAAAATATATCTGCAGTACTTTTTTTTTTTTTTAATATTATTAAAAAATTTGGAAAAAATATTAATTTCAAAGATAAATTTAAAATTTATAAAAGGTATATGAACTAAATATAATTTAAGAGAAACCTAGAAACTAACCAAAATGGTACTTAAAATTTAAAACAAAAAATAAATAATGGAAAGAAGGGGAAGGTCGGTCGGTGGTCGGTGGGCGGATACCGTTGGGGGCGATTGACTTTTACTCCACACGATAACGATATCTGAGGGACATGCTTTGTTCTTTCAATCCATTGCTTCTGTTGCTCATAATTGAGGGCCAATTTAGGTTTTTCCCTCTCTGATCCTGTCGTGAATCTGTTTTTTCTTTTTAAATGAAAATTCCTTGAAATTCATCAAAATATCTTATGTTTACTCAAGTTGAAAATGTCATTTTATTTGGGTAGTCTACGCTACACTTGGATCTATTTTGATACACGTATTTTAATTGTATATTTTTCTTTTTAATACAATTGAGATAGAGTAACTCAAACCACATATCTCATGATTATGAACACACTTGTTATCGATTGAATTATATTTACTTTAACTTTAAATGTGTAATTTTAGTTCTATACTTTTAATAAGTTGGTTTCGTCAGTTATTTCGTTATTAACTTTCTTTGAAGAAAAAATCTCTATTAAATTTTTTGAAAGTACAAAGACTTAATAAATTGGCATTAAATAGCTCATCTTCAATAGTAAACTATTGAAGTTTGTGCATTTATCGAGCAACTTCATCTTCACATCTCTTTTTATTTTGTACATTGAAACTTCATCTTACAACTCTTCTTATCAAACAGACTTCCTAATTTTAACATATTAACTCGAAACTTCATAATTCAACTCGGTGCTCCAAACATCTTCTAAATTTAGATATCTAAAAATATATAGACCAAAATAAAATTTAGAAATCTAAAAATATAATGGCCAAAATAAAATTTAGATTTCTAAAATTATAATGACCAAAATAGAAGTCTCAAAATATATGGACTAAAGTAACATTTTAAACGTTTATTAACTCTAATCATATTTAGGTAAAGGAAAAATATTTTTACTCCCACACTTGGCTCGTCCATACATATTGATTTTTTTTTTTTTTTAAAAAAAAAAATTTATAACCTACTTGAGTTTGCAACAAAATCTGTGAACTTATATTGTTGAGTTTTAGTCTTCTGTTAGTTAACTTTTATATGGCTTATTAGTTTATTTATTCGTAATGTTTAAATTTTAATTTTGAAATTAAGTATGTTTTACCATCAATTCAAAGTTATTGTTCAATTTGACGAGATTAATACTTCAAGGTTAAAATTAACTCACATAACTTAATAAAATAAAATGAACCTTTTCCTAATTTTTGTTAATTTGAAGCTCTACATATTATGTTTCATTGAAATAATGAATGAATGAATAAATAAATATATACTTTAAATTTATTTTAATGAGGGCTTGTTTTCTTATGTTTGGATGATTCATTATGTGATATGTTTTCATTAAAAAAAAATTGCAAAATTAGGGTTATAATATTATGTGACGTATTATTATTTTAACAATATCTTAACTTTAACATTTTGAACCGTATAGTTTACTTTGACTCAAAATTTGAAGTTGGACATGATAATCCAAGCACATGGTGCTACATGTTAGAAATATGATATTTCTAATATTAATTTCTTGGACTTTCTGGAACTGTCTATGTTTTTATCTCTAGTGGACCTTGTCTTCAGAGGTTATTCTTCTATTTGTCAAATCTGTAGAATATTTTTTTTTCCTTATTTAAATTATTCTACAGATTATTCTTTCAGAATATTTTCCTTTTTCCAACGATTTTATGTGGGAATATTTTCCATCATTTCGTTATGCTATTTAAGCAGAGGAAGTTCTCTTGCTAGGGTTGGTGCATATATCGTTGTGTGAGCTTTACAGAATTCCTACAATACTACATTGTTTTTTAGAAGTTCTTTGAGTTATTTGTGGCAGTGTATTCTTCATATGTTCTCTTGAGTTAGGTTTGATTGGTCTTAGGGGGGCCTAAGACATTGTTCAATGATAAGGATTTCTCAAGTATTAGGGGGAGCTTAAGGTGTCATTCATCAAGAAGAAAGTTCTCAAGAATTAGGGGTGCCTAAGTTCTCATGTGAAGGGAGTTCACAAGTAGAAAAACAGATATCATTAAGTGAGAAGTAGTCTCACACACTTAAGGGGAGCCTAAGTGTTTCAACACTAATATTCACATACTTAGGGGAGCCTAAGTTCAAGAGAGAGGGAGTCTTACATCTAGGGGGAGCCTGTTTACAATAAAGTTGTTATTGAATATATGAATTTCTCTTTTCGTTTAGAAAACCCTAAATCCGATAAACTAAGATTCACGGTTATAACATGAGTACTTGGACTTTATGTAACAACATAAAAGTGGATCAAGTTCAAGTAAATAGTTTAGACGGTCTATAGTATACGGATAAGGATGTGTACCTTATTCTGGAGACACTATCGGATGCGACCCACTTTGCATTTAGTACAAACGATGTGATCCTGAATCATTCATGTGGAGACATGCGAGTGGGGGCGTCCTGTGTAAAAAGTTTGTATAAGACCATACCAAGAAATAAGTCACTCTTATTTTATAACGATCTTTATTGTTTAAGACTGACTATTTCAAAGCAATGACCTAGGTAACTTGACCTTAATCCTGAGCTAACTATGAACTTCTGTTTATTCAGTGATTAGCTAAGCCAATCGTTGTTATTTCACAGATAAGTACAATGTTTTAATCGTTTGACTTTTATATATTAGTGGAATATCTTTTTCGGGTACACTACTCCTCAAACGTAGGTGGTTTATTATCGAACTAGGTTATCAATCTTGGTATATTTATATTTGATTTACTCTTTGTTAGTCTTTAAAAAGGCGGACAACTTAACAAAAATCTAATCAAGAAAGCATCCTAAACATTGATTAAAGTTGGAAAGGCCTAACTCTAATCAACCTATATGCTTCTAATCTTATTGAGTTCAATAGTGGCCATATAGAATAGAAAATATATGCACTATGCTTAAGGATTCAATTGCGTCGATTAATCGTCAAGATAGCTATATTTAATTAATCGAAATTATCTTTGAATCTAGCAATTAATGTATTCTAGGAATAGCCATCAAATACACAATTAACTATTGCCACTTCATAAACCTTAGCTAGACATTCTTATATATGAATACATTGACAATAACATATCCAATCAAGATTGTAACAAAACTAAGAATCTTGGCTATACATGTTCAAGACATAAAAGATTATTAAACATGCTTTTAGAACTTAAAACTGATTCTAAGATCCATAAATTAAGGATGTAGATTGAAGAAATTACTTCACAAATCCATTGACCAATCTATGAAGAAATCCAAACATTGCTTACAATCAAATAAAGGAATGAAAATCTAACTAATTGGAAACAAAATTACCTAGGAGATTAACTAATCTTGAGAGAAACTTTGGACTCCATGAAAATTCTGCCTCTCTCTTGCTAAAAATGAAAGAAAAGTTTTTATATTCGCAGGTATAGCATCGCGACGCTATGAATAGCATTGCAACGCTAAATCGTAAAAAAGCTAAGAAACGTTGGCTGAGGGTCGAGACGCTTGGTTGATGTTGGGTTGCGCAAGGCACGCGCGGACAATTCTGTCAATCTCAGGAGCGTTGTGATACTCCTTGCCAGTGTTGCAATGCTGCCCTGTTGTGCAACAATGTGATGTGTTCTGTCTTTAAGCGTTGCTCAACGCTTCTTGAAGGGTTGTGACGTTGCTTGTGATGGCATTTTGGTAATTATTTTGATTCTCTTTAGTTTTGTTGATTTCTTGGTTCTTTTTGATCATTTTTAGTCCAAACTTCTTGTAGTGACTCCAAAACACTCTCAAGACTATTTTACCTACAAAATGAACATTAAAAAGTAAACAAATAACACAAATTTGAGGGAGTTAGCGTAAAAAATATATATCTCTTCAAGACCTATCAATATGTGACACATTTCCTGCACCCACTTACTATGAACTTTCTCCTATTCACCTTTTTATTGACCCATGCAAACACTTTTCGAATGGAGCAGTCGCGGTAAAAGCGATACGAAGCAGAGCATGAATCTCACGGTGTGAACTCTTAGGGACGTGAGAGCTAAAAATAATATATTGTATATATTATTAATCTCCCACTAAAATATTCTAATTATTTGGAGAACTCTTGTACTTAGGTGTTAGAATGGTACCAACATGTAGCGGAAGCGACGAGGATCGATAAACACTTTAATTGATTAAATTTGGTAGAAATGAAAGCATGCTCAAGCATAATTTAATGGGTTTCAAGACATATCTTTGAAGAACCTTTGAAATCTTGATTTCTAGCTGCTAAATCCTCCAAATATTTGTGTAGACCACCATAAGATCTTCCCTACTTTTCTCTTGGTGCTCTAGATTGAGTTGTGGGACTCAAAATAAGCTGGAATCAAAGGGAACTTGGAGAATGCTCACTGCAGCAACCCAATCAAGAACACCTTCTTCTACCCGAATTTTAAGCTAAAATTCTATCTGTGGCCTTCCTCCAACTTCACTCTAATCTCTTCAATATATTGCAAACCATCATGCAAAGAGATTTGCTACATGGGATGCAACTCATGCTTGGAATAAATGAAGCTTGAAGATGGTGGGTTGTTTATGAGCTACTTTGAAGATGAAGTTGGAAAATCCAATTTTTCCTTTTGTATAGTTTCTATTTCCAAAATCTAATTTTGATTTTAAAATCATATTTTATTTCTAAAATAAAAATTTATTAATTTTACAAATTAATTTCATAAATTAATTTTCTAATAAAATCAACAAATAATTATTTAAACAATTTAAACAATTCTAATTAATTTAATATCCAATATTAAATTAATTTTACACAAATACATCAATCATATTTAAATATATATTCTCCAATTTCGTTTGATTCTAATTTGAACGTTTCAAATTAACTTATCACAATACTCTAGAGCTAATCCATTTTCGAGCTAGTAGGAAGACCTTGTGGACCTACAGATCATGGGCTCCAACGATCTAAGATTAATCGGCTAAACTCATTAGACCGATCTAACCCCCATTCGTTAATTAATGAGTCACTCACTAAAGCCCATAGTTGAACTCCCCTTACTGTAGATAAATTATGTCCACTTGATATAACCATGATTAGTAAGTCAACCCTTCACAGGTTGTTCGTAATAACGGCTGGGTCGAATCTCTTTTTTACCCCCGAAATTACCTCTTGTTCCTTAAGTCCCCACTGATCCCCTAATGAACAATTGTTTTGTGATCCAATCAACAAAACCGAGTCCCTCTTGGGCCAATGAGAGGGTGGGGCCCCTTGTTCAAGACCCACAATCAACACTTAAGGGAACAACCTTTCTACTATCCCTAAAAGCGGTGTTGACCATGCACTCTCGCGGAATGGAATGTCGTATGTATGAGTGAATTTCGTCTTGCACCCTATGTCCCCAGCTATCTATCCAGACTCTGTCTCTTATACACATCTAGATGTGTATAAGAGACAGGCGTTGTTGAGCCAACCCCCACCTATGAAAATCTAAGGATAATTTCAAATAAACAAGACTTCATAGTTAGCTTAGGACTAAGGTCAAGTTACCTAGGTCATCGCTTTGAAATAGTTAGTCTTAAACAGTAAACAACGTTATAAAGTAAGAGCGACTAATTTCGTGGTCCAATCTTGTACAAACCCTTTTGCACAAGGACATCCCCATTTCTCATGTCCCAACATGAACGAATTAGGATCACTTCGTTTGTAGCACTTTACAACTCTTTGTAACAACTACAGAGCAGGTTGCATCTAATAGTGTTACTAGAATAAGGTACCCAACCTTATTCATATACTATAGATCATTTTGACTATTTACTTGAACCTGATCCACCTTTATGTGTCCACATAAAGTTCAAGTACTCATCCAATAGTCAAGGGACTTTCAGGTTTATTGGATTTCTATTAAGCAAAACATCTATTCAATAACATCTTATTGAACTTTCAGAATAAGTTTTATTGTGTACATACCACGAGTTTTAGGACATAAAACCCAACAAACTCCTACTTGGACTAAAATCCAGTGGTAACTTATATATCTGATATATAAGACTGAGTTTCTGAGTTTTATAGAGAAATAAACTAGGGCATCTCATACCTATCTTTTACCATTCGGTATCCCATACCCAATATTTCTCCCACTTGCCCTAGGTCATTAATCTAGTATTCATAGTCCCACTAGGTGATTCTCAAACACTTTAGCCAAGAGAATCATTGTAAACATGTTAGTATACAATAAGCTTTTGAATAAACTATATAGGATTGCATCTTATTCTCAATAATGGCTAGAAATCACACTTTCCTCCCACTACATTGAGGTACGCTCAACTCTTTGAGTAAGATGCATCTGACCTGTCTCAACAACTCTTTGTTAACAGTCAGATCTAGAAATCTTTAAATATTTTATACTTTGATCTAGCCGTTTAAATATCCGAATATTTACAAATGGATTTTAACAGTTTGATTCTTAACAGAAATTGCTAGAACAAACATAATTTCTGAAAATGAACATTTCATTTATCACAAAGATATATACACTTTTTTTTTTTTTTTTATAAGATTTACAAAAACAGTAAGATCAAGCAAAAACATCTCTCACTGGATGAGTTAAGAAAACGGTCCCCAGGAACTAGTCAGCTTGTTTACCTTTCTTTGCTCTCTTATCGGCAAGATACTGAGGGCAGTTTCTCCTCTAGTGCTCTTCTTCGTTGCAGTGGAAACATTTCCCTTTCTTTGCAGTGTTATCCTTACCTTTCTTTCTAGCAGGCTTCTTCTTCCTTTTCCCTTTGCCTTTCTTCACAGGAATACTCTTATTCTTCGAAGAGGAGGCAACATCAGGCTTAGAGGACATTCCTCTCTTCTCAACAGTAGTAACATTTACTTCTGATTCCAGACCCTTTGTTCTCAACATAGTTTGGTAAGCCTGTAGCTCATTCAACAGAGTAATCAAGTTGTATTCAATTTTATTCATCAATGCATTCGTATAGAATTGTAGAAAACTCTTTGGAAGAGATTTTAGAATAAAACCAACTTGACTTCTCTCGTCCATGATAACACCGTTTACCTCCACCACATTAAAGTGGACCATCATGTCCATCATGCCTTATGGTGAAGGACGGTTGTCCAAATATCCCTCGTAGAGATTCCATAATCTCTTTGGCAGTACTCATATCCTCATTTTTTTCGGCAACACATTAGATAAATTGGTGAGGATATAAGCACGAGCTTTATCATTTGCCCTGATCCACCTGTCATATACATCTTGAACATTTCGGTTTGTGTTAGAGCTAGGAATGGGAGGACAATCCTCCGTTAAGACAAACTGCAAATCGTCTATCATAAGTATCGTGTTCAAATTTGATTTTCAAGTCACACAATTATCCCCAATAAGTTTATCTGATGCCAATAATTGTATTATTGAACTTGTCATTCTGAAACAAAATCTGTAAGTAATTGCTTTAAATCCAATCAAGTTTTAACAATTTTCATAATGTATCCAAGATTATTCTTTTGCAACGATACTACATAAAGATATTCTTGACTAAATACTATCTCTAGAATAACTTATATTTAGATAGTCATTTAGGTACCGCTTTTGGTCAGAAATTATTAACACTTAATAATTCTGTAAGTGTAACCCTCCGTTTTCAAATCTTACAGAGCGTTATGAATATGCCTTCGAAATAGAAGATAAATACCTAAGACGAAACTATAAGACCCTATTCATTTTACTGAAGCCTGGGTTGTTCCGAATCCTATGTTACAACCATCAGTGGGGATTGCTGCTGTTAACGATTAGCTAGTGCCGCCTAAAAATGACAGCAGGCACAACATAGAAGTCTCACAGTTCAAACTAATGGAAGAGACCGCAGGATATGTTGACATATTTCCTTCACCCACTTACTATGAACTACTTCCTCCATCCACCTTGGTATTGACTCATATATCCACTTTCCGAATGGAGGTCACTTCTAGGATGACACGAAACGTCATATGAATCTCACGGTGTGAACTATGTGGAGACGTGACAATTGAAATCATACACTTGATTTCTGTTCGAACAACTTCCCTTTATTCACCAGAATCTAAATTTAAGCTAAAAAATACTTTTCGAATGGAGGTCACTTCTAGGATGACACGAAATACCGCTTAAATCTAGACTTTGAACTCTTAGGGACGTGAGAGCTAAAAATAACGTATCGTATATGTTATTAATCTCTCACTGAAGTTTTCTAATAACTCTATCATATAGAAGTTATTGACTACCATTGAAGTGTTTTAATTCTTTTTGGGTAAATTTATACTTAGGTTCTTTTCTGGCTGGTAAAAGAAACCCTAAGTCTATGTGGTTTATCCAAATATAACACTTATAAATGGACTTAAACCTACAATATCTAGGTGATAAACCCTTTTATTACCTCACATCACTCACGTATACTCATAAAACCAGTTACCAACGCTCAATAATTCGGCCATAATCCCCAAGTAGGAGGTGTTCCGTAGATCGTCAACTTAAATACCCCCAGCCTTCGACTGAATTATATACCAGTTGAGTTTGTAACCTAGTTTTACAAGTTTAACGACCTATTTTAACTATTAAAACAAGTGGTTAACCTACGTGAGCATGCAACTGTTCTTTGTTATGGTTTTTAAATGCCTAACCCAGTTTTATAACAACTTAGAAAACTTTAGACATGCTCAACAGCCATAACAAGCATAAAGGCATTCAACATTTAATATAATACTTATATTAAATACAAGAAACCCTAACATGCATACTATATATTATAACAAATTATAACATACTTTCAATGCATGTTGCATGCTTCCTACAGTTGGATTTTAAATCTAAATGACATACTATATGCACATACAAGATTTATTTAATTATAACATACATCTAATGCATAAATAATTAAACACAGACCGATATGGTTTTAGTTTTGGCAAAAACAAGCAAACAAAAGCCTAATTATTACAAAAACAGCTTCAAAACCCACTCGAACTGCTCCAAAACGCTTGAACCGAACCCAAACCGTCTGAATCGAACCAGCCAAAAACCATTTGAGGCTGAACCGGACCAAACCTCAAGAGAACCGATTGAACCGGCAACTCTCGCTCTCACTCAAAATTTCGCTAAGGCTAATCGTTTAGCAATGACGACCATCGTCATGTATTTGCCTGATCATTTAGTATTTGTGTGATCGTTTAGCACCAATGCATGGTGCCTGACCAAACTACGTGATCGTGTAGTGTTTGCCTTTCTATCGCATAGTGTCATCATTTAGTGCCGGAGGATGCTACACGATCGATTAGTGTCCAACACTATCGCATAACTCCATTGTCTAGCGCCAGACAGTTACTACACGATTGCTTAGCACCATTGTCTAGCACCTCGTCTTGATCGATTAGCACGCGCACAAGGTAAGCGATCGCTTAGTGCTATCACATAGCTCTCGATGCATCGCTTAGCTACGGCATAAAAGGTAAACGACCGTTTAGCACACAACACCTCAACGATCAACCCTCGAAGCTACATGATCATTTAGCTTTTCTTCACATCGTCTAACACATGAAGCTAAACGATTGTCCAGCTACTGAAACTCATCGACGATATGAACAGAGGCTGAACGTCTGAAATCTGCAACTCGACCTCTTCGCTTGTTTCTTTGAATTACAACTTAATTTTAACTCTAATGAATCTAAATAAATTATAGACTCTTGGAAAGACATATAAGCTCATCAAGCAAGAGCCAATTACAAATTTAAACGAGAAATTAAAGAGAAATTAAAATACAAAACTCAGAAAACCATATCAATACAGAAGTTTCATATTTCACATATAAAATACCCACCAAACCAAAATTAAACCGAATTGAATACTTATATGATGCTCTAATACCAATTGTTGGAATGGTACCAGCACGCAGCGGAAGGGACGAGGATCGATAAGCACTTTAATTGATTAATTTTGGTAGAAATGAAAACATGCTCAAGCGTTATTTAATGGGTTTCAAGACATACCTTTGAAAAACCTTTGAAATTCTTATTTCCAGCTGCTAAATCCTCCAAATCTTTGTGCAGACCACCACTAGATCTTTCCTACTATTCTCTTGGTACTCTAGATTGAGTCGTGGGACTTAAAATAAACTGGAATCAAAGGGAACTTGGAGAATGCTCACTGCAGCAACCCAATGAAGAACACCTTCTTGTACTCGAATTTTTAGCTAAAATTCTGTCGGTTGCCTTCCTCCAACTTCACTCCAGTCTTTTCAATATATTGCAGACCATCATGCAACGAGATTTGCTGTATGGGATGTAACTCATGCTTCGAGTAAATGAAGCTTGAAGATGGTGGGTTGTTTAGGAGCTACTTTGAAGATGAAGTTGGAAAAACCCAATTTTTCCTTTTGTGTAGTTTCTATTTCCAAAATCTAATTTTGATTTTAAAACCATAGTTTATTTCTAAAATCACAATTTATTAATTTTACAAATTAATTTCATAAATTAATTTTCTAATAAAATTAATAAATAATTATTTAATCAATTTAAATATTTCTAATTAATTTAATATCCAATATTAAATTAATTTTACACAAATCCATCTTCATATATTTAAATCATATTTAAATATATATTCTCCAATTCCGTTTGATCTTAATTCGAACGTTTCAAATTAACTTATCACATTACTCTAGAGTTAATCCATTTTCGAGCTAGTAGGGGGACCTCGTGGACCTACAAATCATGGACTCCAACGATCCGAGATTAATCGGCTAAATTCATTAGACCGATCTAACCCCCATTCGTTAACTAATGAGTCACTCACTAAAGCCCATAGTTGAACTCCCCTCACTGTAGATATATTATGTCCACTCGATATAACCATGATTAGTAAGTCAACCCTTCACAGGTTGTTCGTAATAACAACTGGGTCAAATCTCTGTTTTACCCCCGAAATTATCTCTTGTTCCTTAAGGCCCCACTGATCCCTTAATGAATAATTATTTTATGATCCAATGAAAAAAATCGAGTCCCTTTCGGGCCAATGAGACGGCGGGGCCCCTTGTTCAAGACCTAGAATCAACACTTAAGGGAATAACCTCTCTATTATCCCTAAAAGCGGGTAGGAGTGAATTTCGTCTTGCACCCTATGTCTCTAGCTATCTATCCAGTCTTACCCTGAAATGGGAGTTTATTGAGCCGACACTATTAAATCAACCCTCACCTATGCAAATCTAAGGATAATTCCAAATAAACAGAAGTTCATAATTAGCTCAGGATTAAGGTCAAGTTACCTAGGTCATCATTTTGAAATAATCAGTCTTAAACAGTAAACAACGTAGTAAGAGCGACTGATTTCGTGATCCGATCTTGTACAAACCATTTTGCAAAAGGACACCCCACTCCTCATGTCCCAACATGAACGAATTAGGATCACTTCGTTTGTAGCACTTTACAACTCTTTGTAACTACTACAGAGCAGACCGCATCCAATAGTGTTACCAGAATAAGGTACCCAATCTTATTCATAGACTATAGATTATTTTTACTATTTACTCGAACATGATTCACCTTTATGTGTCCATATAAAGTTCAAGTACTCATCCAATAGTCAAGAGACTTTCAGGTTTATTGGATTTCTATTAAACAAAATATCTATTCAATAACACCTTATTGAACTTTCAAAATAAGTTCCATTGTTTACATACCACGAGTTTTAGGACATAAAACCCAACATTAAGTACATTTTAGTTAATAAACACTCTAAGTCTATGTGGTTTATTGATAACTGGTAGAAATACAAGTTATTAATGCTCAAATTATTAAAACAATGGGAGAAAGCGATGGTAAAATAGGCATTATTATGATTAAATATGACAAACTAAAAGAAAATTGTGATCGTTAACACTCATCACATAAAAACAGTTAAATTGCGCTATTCTGTTCAGGTACAATGCGATGACGTGCTTGAGTTTGCGATCCAAGAGTGCAATGCGATGGCGCGCTTGAGTTTACGATCCAAGGGCACAATGCGATGACGCGTTTGAGTTTGCAATCCAAGGGTACCTTAAAGATGATCATGTAAAGACTTTACATAAAGGCAACAACATAATGAAACATGATGGGACGTAAAGCTGATAATGGTCAGTTCGAAAATACAGTTGATGGCTGTTGAAAAACCATACTGTTGCAAATACATTGAACTTACGGTGATTATCAGATGGCACAACAGGGTATGGAAATTAATGCTGCCCATCCACACAATCATTAGTGAGAAGAACTATTTTGCCTAAGAAGTCTATAAATACCCAATGCTACCAAACGAGGAAGGAGAGCGTGCGAAAAGACAAGACGAAGCCGAGGAAAGGGAATTCTTGAGAGGAAATTAAGTTTTGGAGAGGTCGAGAGACTGCCGGAAACAACACGAAGGAGAGACACCCAACCCTTATGAGAGTAAGATTCTACAATTCGGGAAAGAGTTGAAGTGATAAGAGCAGTTTAAAAAGCCAGAGGAAGCCAAACATTGCTTACTTGGCTTGATACTTCTTACTCCATTCATTGTTTTGTACTCAACACTTTAGTTGCAAATGGAAACTTCATTTCAATTTATGTTCAATCTCTCCACACCATGCATAAGTAACTAAATTTGCGAATGGGTTGAGAAGTACTTAGCTGGCATGACTTAAGCTATGCACTTTATGCAACCATCTTGTCTTATGTATGCTTCATTCATCATTTGGTGTACTTGAGAAAGTAGTCTAAAGACAAAATCTAGTCTTGAGAGAGTCAGATTAGATCGCATAAGCAAGAATAGAGACTTAGAAATAATTTCTATCTGCTACATTCCATACACATTGCATGCATCCTAGAAATAGGAAATGTGGCATTATGCATTAAGAAATGTAGTGTTTAATATTTGTGTATAGCATGATCGCATGACTTGTACAAAACCTTAAGAAATGATAGCTAAATTTCTTCTCAACCCCTTTATCGCATACTTGATACAACACCACCCTTTCATCATTCTGCATTTAATTCCATCGCATTAGAAAATCACCATTTACTTCTTTATCATCATTGGAATAGGATAAGAGAGTCCGTTGCATATCTATTTGGTAATCCTTGCATTCAATCCTGAACTTACCAGGATCCTAAGAAGGCTTATACTTGGGCTTTGTTAGGAAAACTTGCATGATCATCGCATCCACACATCATTACATCGCATGATAAATCAATGCATCATTTATCAATGTATAACATTTATATTTGGATTTAACCTATGATGTCTAAGTGATAAAACCATCGTATTACCTCACACCACTCACACGTGCTCATAAAATCAGTTAATAATGCTTAGTATTTTGGCTATAATCCATAGGTAGTAAGTGTTACGTAAACCATCAACTTAAATACCTCCAGCATTAGACAGGATTATAGACTGATTAAGTTTGTAACCGTGTTTTATAAGACAACGACCTATTTTAACTATTAAAACAAGTTGTTATTAAACCCAAGTGAGTATACATCTTATCTTTGTTATAGATTTTAAATGTCTAATTCATTTATAACTTTTATAAAATTATAGACATACTACATATACTTAAGCATTCCATACATTAGTATAACAATTATATTAAACTTTATGAAACCCTAATCATGCATACTATATTATAACCAATTTATAACATATATTAATGCATGAAACATGCTTTCCTATGGTGGGATTTTAAATCTACATGGCATACAATATCCACATTCATGTTTGATTTAAATATAACATGCATCACATGCATAAAATATTTAAACAACACTGATATGGACAACTTTTGGCATCCTAAGCAAGTAATAAACTAATTTATTACAAAATAAACATAAAAACAGCTTCAAGGAGCCTTAAGACCGCCCGAACCAACCCAAACCGGACCCAAACTGCCCAAACCGACGCTCCAAAGCTTCAAAAGAGGCTGAATCAGACCAGAAAGAGTTGAACTGGACCCCAGGCGGCTGAACCGGCCTACTTCTACGAATCGGTCTACAAGTGCGTGCGTTTCGAGGCTTGGATGAGTAGTGTTGCAACGCTATATGGGCAATGTCGCGACGTTGCCTGGCAGTGGCTATTTCTCCAGATTTTCCAACTGGGCTTGCTTACTTGAATCTTCAAGTACAACTTAGTTTTAACTTTATTGACTCTAATAAAATTAGAAATCCTTAGTCACATGTTAAAGCTCATCAATCAAGAGCTAATTACAAATATAACAACATAATTAAACAGAAATCTAATACCAAAGTTGGAAGAACAACATATCAGTCAACTAAACATGCATCTCTAGAAATTAACCCACCAAACTCAAATTAACGTTAATTGAGCACCTAAATCATGCTCTGATACCAATTAATAGAGTAAGTATGCATAAATTGGAAGTTAACAAAATCCTTAAGTACTCTAATTATACTTAATTTGAGTCACAAGCATGTTTAACACTAAGTTTTTCAAAGAAAGGGTTTCAGCTTTACAACCTTTGTAGATTTCCACTTGCTCCTTGCTATATCTACGAAATTGACCTCCAATTTCTTTAATAGACCACCAAAAGTATCTTCTCTGCTATTCTCAACCTTGGATTGAGTGGTGGAACTCTGGATTAAAAAGAAATTGGGAATGGATTGGAGATGGTTTTTGAGAGATGTTTTTTACAGAATTTTCTTTCTCAAAGTTCAAGTTGCATACCCCAAAATCTGATAAATTAAGTATTTATTCAGATTACCCATGCAAGCACTAAGTCATTCAACATTTTGACACTTCAAAATTCATTATAGAATTGGGCTAGGTGTTGAATTGTGGAAAAATCCACTAATATATCTTAAACTTGGATAATTCCACTAAAACTCAAAATTTCAAATTTAAATTAATTAATTACATTTAATTTAAAATTAAATTAAATATAATTAAAATTCAATTTCAAAAATTGAATTTCCATTTTAAATTTGCAATTAATTTTAATTAAATTAATTAAACAATAATTTAATATCATATATTAAATTAATAAAACACCTAATTCACACATGAATCCTTAGTCATGTAATCAATATTTAAATCATTATTAAAATATTTTGAACTCTCAAATTACATTTAATTTCAATAAATTTAAACGTTAATTATATCGAATATAATTATCCAAATCCTACTGAAATTTAATTTGAACATTTCAAATCTAAACCCTAAAACCGAATTTGAACATTTCAAATTCTCTCAATATTTTAATACAAAGTTTAATCTTTTACGAGTTAATGGAGGGACCTTATGAACCTGCAGATCATGAGCTCTAACAATTTGAGATTAATTGGTTAAACTCTTTAATTCAAATTATTCAATATTCGTTACCTACCGAGACATACCACTATAACTCGATAGTTGCACTTTCCTCGCTATAGATATATTTCTATCCACTTGATTTAACCATGATAGTCAGTCAATCCTTCACAAGTCGTTCGTATTTACAGCTAGGTCAAGATTATCGTTTTACCCTTGAAAATACATCTTGCTCCTTAAGTCACCGCTGATCCTCTATTGAACAATTGGTTTATAATCCAACTAATAAACCATGTCCCTCTCCATCATGAGAGGGCGGGGTCCCTTTGTTCATGACCAGGAATCAGTACTTAAGAGAACAATCTATCTATTAACTCTTAAATGGGTAGGAGTGAATCTCATCTTGCAGAACTATGTTACCAACTATCTATCCAGTTTTATCCCCAAAATGGGAGGTTTATCGAGCAGTGCTGTTAAATTACTCTTACCTATGCAGATCAAAGGATAATCTTGAATAAACAGAAGTTCATAGTTAGCTCAGGATTAAGATTGAGTTACCCTAGGTAATCAAATTGAAATAGTCAATTTTAACAGTAAACAATCGTTATAAAGAAAAATGACTATTTCGTGGTCTGGTCTTATGCAAACGCCTTTTGCATAGGATACCCCCACTCAAATGGCTTCACATGAACGATTTTGGGATCAAATCGTTTGGATCAATATACAAAATGGGCCGCATCCATAGTGTCCTCAGGATGAGGTACCAAATCTCATCTATATACTTATAGACCTTTTAGGCTATATACTATAACTTGATCTTCTTTTATGTCTCTACATAAAGTTAAAGTATTCATACTATAGCCATGTGTTCGTTTATTGGATTTTATAATAGAATGCAATTTCAATAATACTTTTATTGAAAATTAGAATATGTTTCATATATTACGAACTGCAAGTTTTAGGACATTCCCAACACAACGATAGTTTGATTCTGTCAAAGCGTTGCAATGCTCAGGTTTAGCATTGCAATGTTGCACCCTTTTATGCAGCTATTACCTTTTTACATCAAATCTCGCTTTATGTTGTAGCGTTGCAACACTACAACTAGTGTTACAAGGCTTCCATGCCCTTGATACATTGCATTCTTCCTCTCCTGCCCTTTGGTCCCTTGTTCGGTTTTGACTCCTTTATGCCTAATTTGATATTTTTTTGGTCTATTTTAAGTATAATTCACTTCTCGATCATAAATCATGGACATCACTAGCAAACACGTCAAATCTGATGAAAACATATTAACAATCCTAAATCTAAGGCAAATAACACACTTGTTGTGTGTGTTTCAATTACAGAAAGACAAAAAAAAACTCTCTCTAAAAGATCTTCTTTGTAATTCCTTCTATCTTCTAAAAACATAAGAGATCCCACAATCTTCATTCCTTGCCTGAGAATAGTTAGGAAGTCCTTTTGGTGGTGTCCCCTATTTGTGGTCGGTTGTGTTCGTGGGAAGATTCTATAGTATGTTGGGTTCGAGGGAGATATCGTTCATGCTGTCCCAGAGGAGGAGAAGAATTACATAAAAAGTAGTCTTCAAGGGTAAGTTCCGTTTTATCCCTTCTCCCCTTTATAGTATACTATATAATTAAATGTTTATCTTGTTTTCGTCTCTGTTTTTCTCTAAATTTTGTGTTTATCAAATTTTTTTAACATTGATACCTCATTTACACACTTCAACTAAGGAATTCAATTCCTTCACGCAACATATTCCGTTTAATTAACACTTACACTTCGACTAAAGAAGCTTGAGATATCATGTCGGTTGCCCACGAGGGAACTTCGAAAGTCAAGTTGTTGAGACTGCAACTATTGACACCAAAATTGGAAAATCTCGAAATGAAGGATGATGAATTGATTCTCAAATTTAATGTTCGGTTACTAGACATTGCCAATGAGTCATTTGCTATGGGTAAGAAAATCTTTAAAGAAAAGCTGGTCAGGAAAGTGCTTAGATCTTTACCTAAGAAATTTAATATGAAAGTAACAGCCATTGAAGAAGTTCATGACATCTCCAAGATGAAAGTTGATGAATTAGTTGGGTCTCTATTAACCTTTGAAATGTCCTTGGAAGGAAAACTAGAAAAACAAAATAAATGAGTAGTTTTGCAGTCCTCAGTTGAAAAGGAGCTTGATGATCTTGAATTGGGAGATTGATGAGTCTCTTGCTGATTTTTTTTTATCATTCTTGTCCAAATAATTCAATCATATTCTCAAATGATTTGAGAAAAAGACGGGAAACCTAAGCTCTCGGAGTTCTAGATTAAGAGGAAATCTTCTTCCCAAACAATCTAAAATCCAAAATGTTCGAAGATAACCTGACAAGGCTGGTTCTACCAGCTACCAAAACAAAGAGAAGTCCTTCAAGTGCAGAGAGTGTGAAGTCTTTGGTCACTTTCAAGCTGAATGTTTGAATTATATAAAAAGGCAGAATAGAAGTTATGTCTTAACCTGGTTTGATTATGACTCTGACATTAGTAGTAGCTCTGAAGCTGATGTCAAGGTAATCAAAGACGAAAAGCTAAAGTCAGAATTCGCATAGAGATGATAGGCGCTTATCTTATCGCTCCGTGGGCTAGGAAAAGTCCATGCAAAAAGGAGAATACATGACTGAAGCGAAGAAGTCTAAGCGCTTGTTAGTAACTTCTCATTTGACACTTCATTTTATGAAATACTTGATCTCAATGTGTTCATGGAAAGTGAAAATTGGGAGAATAATCCTAGATCCCTTATGTCAAACACTGTTTAACAAGTGGCAAGATGAGTTGAGGGTTCTCGATGTACAAAAAGAAAGGATTAAATCTGTAATGGCTGACAATCATAGACTTATGTATACAATTGTAGATTTAAAACGTGAACTAAATCTAGTTAAAGCAAATAAAGAATCCATGTACAAGTCAGATAGAACCTTGAACTCAAGCACTAAAACTCTAGACAAAATTTTGTCAAAAGAAAAAGTTGCCAGTGATAATGTAGGGCTAGGTTCTCGAAAAGGGGAATCAGGGATAGTCAACCATCCAAACTCAAGGGGAAACTGAAAATTGAGTTTGTAAAGCCATAAAATCTTGAATCTTATTGAAGGAATCAAATTCCTCGTGGAAGCGAATGATCATCGTGCAATTGAAATTCAAATTGAAAAACACTAAGAAACAAAGAAGCAAATATACATGATAAACACAAAAAACCTAAGCATGTTTTCTACTAAGAATTTGAATAAATGAAAAATTACCCTTGATGGAAACACTCTTCACAAACCCCTTACGAATCACAAATCCCAATTCTTCCGTAGTCAAACAAAATAAGCAACAACCAAATCTTGAGAACACGACCACTGAATCACCTTGTTATTCTCTGAGAACAAGGGATTGAATGTGTGGGCTCCAAAATTCTTTTCGACAGAGGGAATTTGCAAGAGAAAATTCTTTTGGAAAGAAGAGAGAGTTTCTACTTCTCAATTTTCTATCACTTCTATATTTTGTGTGTCCAAAACACAAATAAAGAGAGAAGAGTGAGGGAGTGGGAGTTACAATAACTCCTGCTCACGTTCTGCAGAAATAACTCCCCTTTCATGGGAAGATAACTTTAACATTGATAATATTATATTGTAATTAATATTAATATTAATAATATAATATTTATATAATATGGTCAACTAACTATTTAAGAAACTATATTGTATGTATTATAATCATATTAAAATGCAAATCTCTCTTATACCCTATAGTTTTGATATGAATCACATTCACATTAAGTTTTAATCTATAGTATTTATATAAATCTTATTTACATAAATAACAGTTGAATCTCATTCAAATATTTATCTCTTGCATATTATATAGCTTTAATTATAAATCATATTTCTAATTAACTATATATTATAATGTATCAATATACATTATACTTTATAATAATCATATTAATATAATCAATAACTTAATTTCCTTATATAATTTGAACAATTCAGATTATTCTAAAAAAAATTATTCCTTGTTTTTATCCTTAGTGAGTTAACAAGGGGACCTTATGGACCTACAAATTAGAAGCTTTAATGATACGAGATTAATCAATTAAACTCTTTAATTAGATTAATCAACATTCATTAGCTGTCGATCACTCCACTAAAGATCGACGGATGCACTCTTCGCACTATAGATTTATTTTTGTGTCCATAGATTTAACCAATCAACAGTAAGTTGACCCTTCACAAATTGCTCATAACTACAGTTGGGTCAAATTACCGTTTACCCCTGTAATTACATCTAACTCCTAAGTACCATTGATTCCTGTAATGAACAAATAGTCTATAATCCAACTATAAACTAACCCCTCTCGAGCCAATGAAAGGGTGATGTTGTTGGGTTTTATGTCCTAAAACTCGTGGTTTGTAAACATTAGAACTTATTATGAGAATTCGATAAAGTTGTTGTTGAATATATTGTTTTTTATAAATCCAATAAACTTAAGCCCTTGATTATTATATGAGTACTTGAACTTTATGTGGAGACATAAAAGTGGATCAGGTTCGAGTAAATAGTCAAAATGATCTATAGTATATAAATAAGGTTAGGTACCTTATTCTGGTAACACTATTGGATGCGACCTACTTTGTAGTTGTTACAAAGTGTTGTGAAGTGCTACATACGAAGTGATCCTAATTCGTGCATGTTAAGACATGAGAAGTGGGGGTGTCCTGTGCAAATGAGTTTTGTGCAAGATCGGACCACGAAACCTATCACTCTTATTTTATAATGCTGTTTGCTGTTTAAGACTGACCATTTCAAAGTGATGACTAGGTAACTTAACCTTAATCCTGAGCTAACTATGAACCCCTGCTTATTCGGGATTATCCTTCGATCTACAAGCGGTGAGAGTAGACCAATTTTCTCTAGTCAATAAGCTTACCATTTTGGGGATAATATCGGATGAATATCTGAGAACATAGGGTGCAAGAGGAAATTCACTCTTAACCGATTAGGGTTAGTAGAGAGGTTGTTCCCTTTAAGTGCCGATTCTGGGTTATGAACAAGAGGCCTCACCCTCTCATTGGTTTGAGAGGGATTCGATTTGTTGATTGGATCACTAATCAATTGTTCATTAGGGGATCAGTGAAACTTAAGGAACAAGAGGTAATTTCGGGGGTAAAATAGAGATTCGATCCAACCATTATTATGAATAACCTGTGAAGGGTTTACTTACTAATCATGGTTATATTGAGTGGACATAATATATCTATAGTGAAGGGAGTTCAGCTGTGGGCTTTAGTAGAATCACCCATTAGTTAACGACTGGGGTTAGATCGGTCTAATGAGTTTAGCTGATTAATCTCGGATCGTTGAAGCTCATGATCTGTAGGTCTGCGAGGTCCCCCTACTAGCTCGTAAATGGGTCAGCTTTAGGGTAGCTTGAGAAATTAATTTGAAACATTCAAATTAAACAGAACAAGAGAATAAATATTTGAATATGATTTAAATATATGAAGATGATTATTGTGCAAAAATTAATTTAAGAAAATCAATTTTTGAATTAAAATGATTTAAAAGTCTTTTTTGTTTTAAAAATAAAATGGAAAAATAATTTGCATGGTTGAACAAAATGAAAAATGGATTTTCTCTATTACCATCATCTTTATGTTCACACAAAAACCATTATCTTCTCTACTTTGATTCTCCAAGCATGAGCTGTAAGCCATGCACTCCATCACTTTGCATGTTCATATAAATATATAAAGAAGATTTGAGTTGTTGGAGAAAAAAAGAAAAAAAGAATACATAATTTTGAGAGAAAAATATCGGTGAAGAAGAAACTGTCTTCTTCAATTCGCTGCTGTGGGCTTTTCTTGTTTCTTCACATCTTCAAGCTGTTCTCGATCCCACAACTCTGCCTAAAGCTCCAAGAGCATAGTAGGGAAGGCTTTGAGGTGGTTCACGTTGATATCAAGTGAAGGCAGCGGCTAAACAGACGTTTTTTTGGAGAGTTCATCAAAGGTATGTTTTGAAAACCCATTTTTTTATGAAGAGCATACTTTAGTTTCGACCAAAATTAGTGAATTAGAATGCTTATGGATCCTTGATACTTCTGTTTCATGTTGTTTAACTCCTACAGATGTCTCATTGTTCAAGACCCAAAATTAGTTATTAAGAGAGCAATTTATCTACTTTCCCTAACTATGGGAATGAGTGAATTCCATCTTGTGTAGCTGTGTTTTCTAGTTCCCTACTGAGACAAATCCCCAAAATTGTAGGCATATTGAGTTGGCAAAACTAACTATTCTCACCCACACAGATCAAAGGATTGTCCTCATAGACAGGAGTTCACAACTTACACAGAATTAAGATCTGGTCACCTATGGTCATCCTAGTGAAATGTTAGTCTCTTCAAGTAAAAGGTGTTATAAAGAGAAACCAATCATTTCTTAGCCTATTCTTATATAAACTCTTTATACAAGATACGCCCACTCACATGTCTCTACATGAACAACATGGATCATATCGTCTATAACACTTACAACTCATGTAATAGTTACAAAGTCGGCCATATTTGCAGTGTCACCAGGATAAGGTATCCAACCTTATCCATGTACTGTAGACCTTTTAGGCTATTACTTGAACATGATTCACATGTAGTCTACCACATACAGTTCAAGTTACATTAAAAAACCTTGGACCCTAGTTTATTGGATTGAGTTAATGAAATCTAAATGTCAAAATAAAATACTTTTTATTTTATTAAATAAATAATTTATATTTACAAATTACAAACTACAAGATCCATGAGATTTAGGACACTAAATCCAACAATCTCCCACTTGTCTTAAGTGGGGTGTACAGTACAAAATACAATATAAAGTACAATATAATAAACTAGGGTATACTCTATACCCCATAATACTCCCAACTTGCCCTAGACAAGATGATGCATATCCCGTAGACCAAGACTCTCTAGATGATCCTCAAATACTTTAGCCGTGAGAGCCTTTGTAAATGGATCAGTAACATTGTGATCTGAAGCGATCTTTGTGATGATCACATCTCCCCATTGCAAAATCTCCCTAATGAGATGATACTTACGCTCAATGTGCTTTTCTTGTTTGTAGCTTTGAGGCTCCGTGGAGTTTGCCAATCCACAACTATTATCTCAATAAAGAGTGATGGGCATGGACATATTTGGAATTACTTCCAAATCTGTCAAAAACTTCCTGAGCGAGACAACTTCTTTAGCGGCTTCACAAGCAGCTACATGCTTTATCTCTATGGTAGAGTCAACAATACAACCTTGCTTGATGCTACGTCATACTATAGCTCATTTGTTAAGAATGAACATCGATCCTGATACGGGTTTCCTAGAATTCGTACTAGTCTAAAAATTAGAGTTTGTATATCCTGTAAGGATCAAATCCTTAGCACCATACACAAGCATATAGTTTCTCATTCTCTTAAGATACTTGAGAATAGTTTTATCTGCCATCCAGCGATAAAATCCTAGATTGGATTGATATCTACTAGCATTTCCCACTATGTAGCAAATATCTGGCCTAGTACACAACACGACATACATTAGGCTACCCACTGCAGATGCATAGGGAATCCGTCTCATTTCCTTAACCTTTTGAGGTGTCTTTGGACATTTTTCCTTAGATAAGATAATTCCATGTCTAAAAGGTAATAAAACTTTCTTGGAATTCTGCATCGAATACTTGACAAACATTTTGTCGATATACGATACTTGAGACAAGACCAGTGTTTTGTTCTTATGATCTCTAATGATTTGGATCCCTAGAATAAACCGTGCTTCACCCAAATCTTTCATTTAGAACTGAGCAGCTAGCCATTCCTTAATATCAGTCAGTAAACCTACATCATTCCCAATGAGTAGGTCAACATCCACATATAACACAAGAAAGCTACGCTATTGATGATTTTCTATTAAACATAAGGTTCATCAACATTTTGATCAAAGCCATCAGATTTGACTGCATTATCAAATCTTTCAATCCAAGATCGAGATGCTTGTTTCAATCCATAAATGAACCGATTAAGCTTGTAAATCTTTTGCTTTTAACCTTATTCAATGAATCATTCTGGTTCAGACATATAGATAGTCTCATCAAGATTACTATTAAAGAAGGCAGTCTGGACATCCATTTGTTATATTTTATAGTCATAATATGTGGCAATGAACAAGAGAATCCAGATAGATTTAAGCATGACAACAAGTGAGAAAGTTTTTTTATAGTCCACTCCTTCAACTTGAGTATATCATTTTGCCACTAATATAGCCTTAAAGGTATGCATATTTCCATTTACACCTCTCTTCCTCTTGTAGATCCACTTGCAATCAATAGATTTTACCCCACAAAGTTGGTCTACAAGAGTTCAGATAGAATTGAAGTACATAGACTCCATTTCCAGATTCATGACTTTAATTCATTCATCTTTGTCCACATCAACCATTGCCTGCTTGTGGGTCAGTGGATCCTCAACGTCATCATCTAGTATGACGACTTGAGTTTCTTAAACCCAAATGGTGAGCAGATTGGGTTATAACTGTTGGGTTGTATGTCCTAAAACTCGTAGTTTATAATCTGTAAACATATTGTGTTTTCAATAAATTTGTTATTGAGGTTTATTCAATAAAGTTATCATTGAACATGTAAATTGAACTTGTAGTGAGCCTAAATCTAAGAAACGAACGAACCTCTGGCTATAGCATGAATACTTGGACTTTATGTAGAGACATAAAAGTGGATTAAATTTGAGTATATAGCCAAAAACAATCTATAAGTATAAGGATAGGGTTCAGTACCTTATCCTTAGGACACTATGGATGTGGCCCGCTTTGTATTTGATACGAATGATATGATCTCGAAATCGTTCATGTGGAGACATGCGAGTGGGACATCCTATGCAAAATATGTTTACATGAGATTGGATCATGAAATTGTTGTTATTTATGCCCTAAAACTTGTAAATAGTAAATGTTATTAATTGACCGTCATTAACAAAGAGTTATAGATGTTAGATCGATAAATATTATTGTTTGTATTATTGTCTATATCCTTTGACATAGAAATATATCTGTAGTGAGAAGAGTGCAGTTGTGGGTCTTTAGTAGAGTGTACCCACAGTTAACGAATATTGATTAATTTAGTTAATGGGTTTACCCAATTAAATTCATATCGCTGGAGCTTCTGATCTACAAGTCTACCAGGTCCCCTAGTTAGCTCACTAGAGGATATTTAAGAGGGATAATTTGAATTGTTCAAATTAATTTGAGAAAATTATATTAATATGATTAATATATAATTAGTTACGGATATGATCTATAGTTAAAATGGAAAGTAATATTTGAATGAGATTTCAATTAATTAACTCAAGTGAATTAGATTCACAAAGAATTAATTAATAGAAAGGTTTTGCACATATACATACGATGTTTATGATAATTAAATATATACATTAAATTGAGTTTAATATATAAATAATATTTAATTATTGTGAAAATTAAAATTAAATAAGAGTTATTTAATTGGGCTAATTAATTAAATAAGTGTTATTTAACTAATTATGAAAAAGAAAAATATTAGGAAAAGGGCTTGACCCTTTCTCTATATAAAGATCTTCCTATGGCCCTTTGGGAATAGATACAACACAATACACAATACCATAGTGTTATTGTGCAGAATTTTTTTCCTAAGTCATAATGAAAATCCTCTCTATTTTCCAAAACCTTTTTCTCCTTTCCCTCTTCCAATATTTGGATACCATCTATCCCTCTATTATAATCTCAGAGAATAACGAGGTTATTCTCGTGGTAGTGTTCGAAATTGTTCAAAAAATTGTTCGTGATCAAAATCATTGGAGATATGTTCGTTGGAGCTAGGAGAGGATTATTTGTGGCACCTAGGAATCTACAAAGGTAAGAATCGGAATGCGGGATGCAAGGCGTTCTAACAAAATGCTTCCACTGCTAGTTTCAATCCTTTCAGAAATAGTCACTTATCTTTAAAACGTTGATTTTTGTTCAAATTGACTATTTCAATCTGATGACCTAAGGTAACTCAATCTCAATGCTAAGCTAAGTATGAGCTATTGTCAAAGACCGTATAGGATGACATCAACTGAGTTAAAAGAGCTGAAGGTGTAGTTACAAGAGTTAGTTGATAAGAGGTATATTAGAACCAATGTGTCACCCTGGGGAGTGTCAGTCTTACTCATAAAGAAGAAGGATGGCACTCTTAGGTAGTGTATAGATTATAGACAGCTAAACAAAGTAACGATAAGGAATAAGTATCCTTTGTATAGATGATCTTTTTGATCAATTAAATGGAGCTACAGTGTTCTCTAAGATAGATTTGTGATCAAAATACCACCAGTTAAAAGTAGAAGAGACGGATGTTCCAAAGATTGCTTTTAGGACTGGATATGGGTATTATGAGTTTTTAGTAATGCCATTCGATTTGACGAATGCCCTTGTGGTATTCATGGTCCTTATAAATAGGACATTTCACCTCTATCTAGATCAGTTTGTTATAGTCTTTATTGATGATATTTTGGTGTATTCAGGAAGTAAGAAGAAGCATGTGGAACATCTGAGGATAATGCTTCAGACATTACGAGAGAATAAGCTGTATGCTAAGTTTAGTAAGTGTGACTTCTGGTTAGATCAAGTTGTATTTTGGGGGTATGTAGTATCTGCAGTAGGAGTTATTGTAGATCCTTCAAAGACAGAAGCCATAGTGAACTGGGAATGACCTACTATGACATCTGATGATGATTGTACTATTGAGTACCTGTTTATTCAGGATTATCCTTTAATTTGCATGGGTGAGAGTGACTCAATATCGCCACTCAATAAGCCTCTTATTTTAGGGGTAAGACTGGTTAGATAGCTAGGGACATAGTCCTGCAAGATGAAATTCACTCCTACTCATTTTAATGTTAGCAGATAGGTTATTCCCTTAAGTACTGACTCCTAGTCTTGAACAAGGGGCCCTGCTCTCTTTATGACTGATAGGGACTTCGTTTGTTCGTAGGATCATAAACCAATTGTTCATTAGTGGATCAGGGGAGATTTAAGAAGCAAGATGTATTACAAGGGTAAAACGGTAATTTTGACTCAATTGTTAATATGAACAATCTGTGAAGGATTGACTCACTGATCATGGTTAAATCAACTAGACAAATATAAATCTATAGTGAGAAGAGTGCAACTATTAGACTTTAGTAGATTGACCCGGTAGTTAATGAATGTTGGTTAATTTAGTTAAAATAGTTGAGCCAATTAATCTTAGATCGGTGGATTCATGACTTGTAGATCTATTAGGTCCTTCTACTAGCTCATAAACGGACTAAACCTTAGAATAGTGTGATGAAAAAAATTTGAAATGTTCAAATTCGATTTAAGGGAATTATTAATTATATGCGATATCATTAAATGTTTAATTAATGAATTAAATGAGATTGAAGAGTTAGAAAATATTTAACAAGATTTAAATATTAATTACATGAATAGGGATTCATGTTTGGAATAGGTGTTGTATTAATTTAATATTTGATATTAAATTAATTATTTATTTGATTAGATTATAATTAATTTTATTTAAAATTAATTAATTTTATTTAAAATTAATTAATTTTATTTAAATATTAATTTGAATTAATATTTAATTTCATTTTTAAAATTTGAAATTATGATTTCAAATTAAAATTATTTTTTTAGTAAAATCAATTAAAAATTGAAAATTAGAATTAAGTGGGGTTTTCCTACTTCACCCATATTACAACACCTAAATCCCACTAAAATTGGTGTCACTTTGTAATGCAAATCTATTGCATATTTAGTTTCTTTAAAAACAAAAGAAATTTGAGCTGAAAAGGTTGATGCAAATGTAATTTTTGAGAGAAAAGTCTCTCAAGTTCAACCACCAAAACTAGCTTACCAATCTGTTTTTATCTTGAATTCCTTTTCATCTTGGATCTCACGATCCAATCTAAGTCCAGAGGATAGTAGGGAAGACACTTAGGTGGTCTTCATACTGTTGGAGGAGAGAATTCAGCTGGATTTGAAGCTAATTGGAGGTTCTTCAAAGGTATAGTTTTCTGAAACCCTATTGTTTTTGTTATGAACATGCATGTGTATTAAATAAAATTAATGTAGTTGGAGAGTTTAAGATCCTAATTGCTTCCAATTATTGATTGTCAACTTCATCAATTGATTCAGAGTATGATTTAAGCACTCAATTTACATAAATTTTAGCTTGGTGGGTTTCATTAGGTGTATGAAATGGGTGCTGCTATGGATATATTATAGTTTTGGCATTAAAGTTCTTTTCAATTAGGTTGTAATTGTTGTGATTGGCTCTGTGTTTATAGGCATTAATGTGTGATTAAGAGTTTGTAAATTTATAAGAGTCGATAGAGTGAAAATTAGGTTGTAACGGGAAGCAAAATGAAGCAAGCTCGCAAGGAAATACTACAGAATTAGCCACGACCTTCGCAATGTTGCAGCATTACTTGAACATTGTCGCAACGGTGTTTTTAAGTCCAGATGATGCGTGCGAGGTGATTCCAGTTCGAAAGGAGCTGACTTAGCCGGTTTGGGTCATGGAGATCTATTTCAGCTTGTTTGGACCATTTCATCCTATTTAATGCTTTAAAGGTCCGATTTGGGCGATTTGAAGCTGGTTCGGGTCGGTTCAAGCGGTCTAGTGGCGGTTCAAGGCTTTTTTTTTTCAATTATTCTTGTAATAATTAGCTTGTTTGCTTGCTTAGGATGTTACAGCTGGTGCATAATGTATGCCATGTAGCTTTAAAATCCCACCATAGGAAGCATGTGATATGCATTGAAAGTATGTTATAAATAGTTATAATATATGTTAGGATTTCATGTTTTTAATATAATTTGTTATATTAAATTATAAAATGCTTGGTGCATGTATGGATTATTCATGTATATAGTTTTATAAAGTGTTATAAAATGAATTAGACATTTAAAATCTATAACAAATATAAGATGCATGCTCACTTAGAGTTAACAAATAATAACTTGTTTTAATTAGTTAAAATAGGTTGTTATCTTGTAAAACTATAGTTACAAACTCACTCGGGCTAAAATCTTGTCTAAGGCTGGAGGTACTTAAATTGACGGTTTACGGAACACCTGCTACTTGGGGATTTTAGTTTATTCTTGAACGTTGTTAAGTCAGTTTTATGCTCATGCATGAGTGATTGAGGTAATAAATTGGTTTATCACTTAGACATCGTAGGTTAAATCCAAATATAAACGTTATACATGGATAATCACTTTGACTTATGTTGTATTTATTAGCCGGAATATACCTAAATAAATATTTACCCAAAACAAATAGAACACTTTAGTGGGAGATTAATAATATATACGATATATTGTTTTTAGCTCTCACATCCCTTAAAGTTCATACCGTGAGATTCATGTTTAGTTTCGAGTCACCTTGGATTTGATCTCCAATCGAAAAATGTTTGTATGAGTCAATATCAAGGTGAATAGAGGAAGTTGTTCATAGTAAGTGGGAGAAGGAAGTGTGTCAACACAACCTACGGTCTCCTCCATTAGGTTAGACTGTGATATTCTTATGTTGTGCCTGCTTGTTGTTTTTAGGCAGCCTTAGCTAGTCGTTTTTCAGGAACTATCCCCTCAGAGGGTTGTAACGTGGGATTTGAAACAACTTAAGCTCCAGAAATGGATAGAGTCTCTTAGGTTGATTCCTAACTTTGACTCTCCAATTTAGTAGCATTATTGGGGCCGACTTCTGAGGTCTAAAAATGAAGGGTTACACTTACAAGAATTATTAAATGTTAGTAAATTCTTGACCGAAAACGGTAAATAAATGACTATAGGAATAAAGAGTTATTCTAGAGTTAGTATTTAGTCAAGAATGTCTTACTTTAGTAAAGGAGTATTTGATTGCCCCTCGGTAGCCTCTATTCTTATTCACTAAAGTATCGTTGCAAATAAATAATTAAATTTGGATACATTATTATTTTTGCTAAAATTTGATTGGATTTGAAAACAATTTACTAATTTGAATTTGTTTATATTTTCAGCATGTAGAATTCTTCTAAAACACTCGCTTCCGATAAGTTTAATGCTTTTAAATATTCAACATGGAAATCAAATATAAACGCAATACTAGCAGATGATGGTTTAAGGTTTTTTTTAACCGAGGAATATCCTTTAATTCTTAGTTCATCTTCAAACCAAATAGTTTGGAATGCTTATGACAGATGGATTAGGGCAAATGATAAAACTCGAATCTATATATTAGCAAGCATACCCCATATATTAGCTAAGAAATCCGAGACATGGTTTTTGCCAAAGAAATCATGAATTTGATGTAGACATTGTTTGGACAACTTGTCAAGCACAATACTCCGATAATGTTTATAATTTTGACATACAAGATAGAAACTCTGTTAACGAACATGTTCTAGATATGTTGAAAGTAATAAACAGGAATGTCATAGATGAGAAAGCTAAGAAAGCACAACGAAGTAAATATGGTTTACTGGTTGTTGAAAAATTTTTAGTGAAAAATGATAAGTTAACTTGACTATTGGATTTAGGTGTCGCTAATCATATTTGCACTTTCACTTAGGAAACTAGTTCTTGGAGATAGCTTGCATAAGGCAAAACAACCATTAAGGTAGGGACCAGGGAGGTTGTCTCAGCTGAAGTAGTTGGAGATATGAAGTTATTTATTGAAGATAGATTCATTTTACTTAAAAATATCTATTATGTTCCTGCTATGAAGAGGAATTTAATATTTATCTCATGTTTGCTAGAACAAAAATATATCGTTTCTTTCAAAGTTAATGAAGTGTTTATTATTTCAAAAGGTATTAAAATATGTTCTGCAAAACTAGAAAATAACTTATATATATTAAAACCAACTGAGGCAAAAGCTGTTTTTGAATATAGAGATATTTAAAATAGCTAAAATTCAAAATAAGAGGCAAAAAGTTTCTCCTAATGCCAATCTTTGGTACTTAAGATTTGACCATATTAATCTCAAGAGAATTGGGAGATTGGTTAAGAGTGGACTTTTAAATTAGTTAGAAGACAACTCTCTACCACCGTGTGAATCTTGTCTTGAGGGTAAAATGACCAAAAGATTTTTTACGGGAAAATGTCTTAGAGTCAAAGAACCCTTAGAGCTTGAGCATTTAGACCTCTGTGGTCCGATGAAGGTCAAGGCACAAGGAGTTTTAGTCCATTTCATCAAGGAGATAGTACATCGAGGAGACATGATTATCATGCAAATAGTCTCAAAAGACAATCTAGCTAATCCATTTACAAAGGCCCTCATGACTAAGGTGTTCGAGGGTCACCTAGTTGGACTAGAACTATGAGATTCATAAATCTAGGGTAAGTAAGAGAATTCATGGGTATCTGATGTCCTAGTTTATTGTATTTATATTTATTCTCTCATACTCATCATAGTATATATTTGTATATATGTAAACTCACTGAAGATTTAGTCCAAGTGGGAGTTGTTGAGTTGTATGTCCTAAAACTCGTAGTTTGTAATCTTTAAACATATTCTATTTGCAATAAACTTGTTATTGAGGTTTATTCAATAAAGTTATTATTGAACATGTAAATTGCACTTGCAATAAGCCTAAATCCAATAAACTAACGAACCCTTGGCTATAACATGAATACTTGAACTTTATGTAGAGACATAAAGGTTGATCAAATTTGAGTATATAGCCAAAAACGGTCTATAAGTATATGGATAGGGTTGGGTACCTTATCCTAGGGACACTATGGATACGACTCGTTTTGTATTTTATACAAACGATGTGATCCCAAAATTATTCATGTGAAGACATGCGAGTAGAGGCATCCTATGAAAAAGATGTTTACATAAGACCGGACCACGAAATAGTCACTTTCTTTGTAACGTCGTTTACTGTTAAAATTGACTATTTCAATCTGATGACCTATGATAACTTGATCTCAATTCTGAGCTAACTATGAACTCTTGTTTATTTGGGATTATCCTTTAATCTTCATGGGTGAGAATCGTTCAACATCACTGCTTAGTAAGCCTCCCATTTTAGGAGTAAGACTGGGTATATAGCTAGGGAAATAGCCTTGCAAGATGAAATTCACTCCTACTCATTTCAGGATTAGCAGATAGGTTGTTCCCTTAAGTACTGACTCCCAGTCTTGAATAAGGAGCCCCACTCTCTCTATGACCGTGTGGGACTTTGTTTATTGGTAAGACCATAAACCAATTGTTCATTAGTGAATCGGTGGAGATTTAAAGAGCAAGATGTATTATAGGGGTAAAATGGTAATTTTGACCCAGTTGTTAATACGAACAACCTATGAAGGATTGACTTATTGATCATGGTTAAATCCAGTAGACATAAATATATCTATAGTGAGAAGAGTGCAACTACTAGTCTTTAATGAAATGACTCGGTGGTTAACGAATGTTGGTTAATTCAGTTAAAAGAGTTTAGCCAATTAATCTTGGATTGTTGGAGCTTATGATTTATAGGTCCATTAAGTCCCCTACTAGTTCATAAATAGACTAAACCTTAGAATAGTGTGATGAGAATATTTGAAACGTTCAAATTCGATTTGAGTAAATTATTAATTATATGCGATATAATTAAACGTTTAATTAATGAATTAAACAAGATTGGAGAGTTGAAAAATACTTAAATAAGATTTAAATATTAATACATGAATAGAGATTCATGTTTGAAATAGATGTTATATTAATTTCATATTTGATATTAAATTAATTAATTAATTATTTATTTAGAATTAATTTTATTTAAAATTAATTATTATCATTAATTTTGTTTAAAATTAATTAATCAATTTTATTTAAATATATAATTTTTGAATTAGTATTTTATTTCATTTTTAAAATTTGAAACCTTGATTTCAAATTAATTTTTTTTTTTAGAAAATTCAATTAAAAATTGAAAATTGGGATAAATTCTCAATTTTAGCCTTGTACTCCTTGAAATTTTTAAGTGTATCGAACTTTTGTTACATTAGGTAAATGTATCCATATCTAGAATAATCATCTGTATAAGTGAAAAAATATTCATACCCTCGTTTTGTCTTAACATCATCAGACCACAAAGGTCTGAATGTATAAGTTCTAAGGGTTCTTTGACTTTATAATCTTTTCCAATAAAAGGTCGTTTTGTCATTTTTTTTTCTAACTCTTTTAGAAGTCCACTCTTGACCAATCATATTGAGATTTATGTGACCCAGTCTTAGATACCAAATATGAACATTTTCTTTGAGACTTTTAGTTTTTATTTTATTTTTATTTTGTGTAGTGTTAGTGTGGAAGATTTTGACGTTATGGATCATTTTTTTATGCTAACGACCTTAGCACATATAAGTTATTTTTGTTTATTGTTGAACAAATATCAATACCATTTTTCAAGATAAACACTTTATCATGAACAAAAGATATATTATATGAATGTTCCGATAAAGAAGATAAAGAAATTAAATTCCTCTTAAAACAAGGAACAAAGTATACATTGTCTAACAATATAAAATTTGTTTATTGGATATGAGTAAATGCCAGATAAAATGACTCTTATTTTATTCATAACAATGTGTATAGATTACAAACTACGAGACTATGGAAGAATTTGAACACCAATCCTAATAATCTCCCACTTGTCTTAATGCCTCGTGAGACTAATGTACAATACAAGATAAATACATATACAATATACAATAAACTAGGGCATACCCCAGTATCATCTTCCACTTGCCCTAGACAAGATGCCGCAAGTCCCGAAAACCCAGACTCTCCAGGTGACCCTTGAACACTTTAGCTGTAAAAGCCTTTGGAAAGGGATCAGCAACGTTGTGCTTCGACGCGATCTTCGTGACTATCACTTTATGAGATGCACAATCTCTCAGATCAAGTGGTATTTCCACTCTATATGCTTGCCCCGACGATGACTTCGAGGTTCCTTTGAATTTTCCACAGTCCCGCTGTTCTTAAATCCATATTTGGAACAACTTCCAAATCTGTAAGGAATTTCCTTAGCTACTTCACAAGCTGCTACATATTCCGCTTCTATAATGGAGTCCGTGATGCATGCTTGCTTGATGCTTCACCATACTACAGTCCCTTCATTCAGAGTGAACACTGACCTCAATGTCGATTTATGAGAATCTCTATCGGTATGAAAGTCAGAGTCTGTGTATTCTGTATGGATCAGATCCTTATTTCCATACACAAGCTTGTAGTTTCTCGTTCTCCGAAGATACTTGAGGATCATCTTGACTGCCATCTAGTGATCTAATCTTGGATTGGACTGATAAAGACTAACAATCCCTACTGCATAGCAAATGTTGGGTATGGTATACAACGTTGCATACATTAAGCTTCTAACACCTGAAACATAGGGAATCCATATCATTTCCTCAACTTCTTGAGGTGTCTTAGGACATCGATCCTTCGACAAAACGATTCCATGCCTGAATGGTAATAAACCCCTCTTGGAATGCTGCATTCTGTACTTGATCAACATTTGATCGATGTATGATGCTTGAGACAAGGCTAACCTCTTGTTCTTACGACCTCAAATGATCTGGATCCTTAGAATATACTATATCTCACCTAAATCTTTCATTTGGAACTGGGTAGCTAGCCACTTTTTAATCTCAGTTAGAAACCCTACATCATTCCAAAAGAGTAGGATATCATCCACATATAGTACCAGAAAAGCTACTGAGCTGTTGATGATCTTTTTGTAAGCACAAGGCTCATCAACATTCTGATCAAAGTCAAATGACTTGACCGTAGTGTCAAATCTAATGTTCCACAATCGAGATGTTTGTTTCAGCCCATAAATGGACCTATGAAGCTTGAAAATTTTTTGCTCTTGATTTGAATCTACGAATCCCTCTGGTTGAGCCTGTAGATGGTCTCCTCAAGATTACCATTGAGAAAGGCAGTCTTGACGTCCATTTTCCATATCTCATAATCATAAAATGTGGCTATGGACAGAAGTATCCTGATAGACTTGAGCATGACCACAGGTGAGAAAGTTTCCTCATAGTCAACTCTCTCAACCTGGGTATAACCCTTTACCATGAGTCTAGCCTTAAAGGTTTCACCTTTCCATCTACACCTCTCTTTCGCTTATAGATCTACTTACACCCTATAGGTCTTACCCCATCAGGCGGATCCACAAGCTCATAGACATTATTAGAGTACATAGACTCCATTTCCTGGTTCATGGCTTTAATCCATTCATCTTTTTCAATATCCTCCATTATATTGATTTTTAGAAATCCAATAAACCAAAGTCTCTTGACTATTACATGAGTACTTAAACATTATGTGGAGACATGCAAGAGGATCAGGTTCGAGTAAATAGTCAAAATGATCTATAGTATATGAATAAGGTTGGGTGCCTTATTCTGGTAACACTATTGGATGTGACCTACTCTGTAGTTGTTACAAAGAGTTGTAAAGTGCTACATAGAAGTGATCTTAGTTCGTGCATGTTATGATATGAGAAGTGGAGGCGTCATGTGAAAATGAGTTTTGTAAGATCGGACCATGAAACCAGTCATTCTTACTTTATAACGTTATTTACTATTTAAGATTGACTATTTCAAAGCGATGACCTAGGTAATTTGACCTTAATCTTGAGCTACTATGAACTCCTGTTTGTCCGGCATTATCCTTTGATCTGCAAACGATGAGAGTAGATCAAATGTCTCTGCCCAATAAGCCTCCCATTTTAGGGATAAGACCGGATGAATAGTTGGGGACATAGGGTGCAAGACGGAATTCACTCATACTCGATTAGGGTTAGTAGATAGATTGTTCCCTTTAAGTGTTGATTCTGGGTCTTGAACAAGAGGCCTCACCCTCTCGTTAGCCCGAAAGGGATTCGATTTGTGATTGGATCACAAATCAATTGTATCATAGGATCAGTGGGACTTAAGGAACAAGAGGTATTTCAGGAGTAAACAGAGATTCGACCCAGCCGTTTTTACGACCAATCTGTGAAGGGTTAACTTACAAATCATGGTTTTATCGAGTGGACATAATCTATCACAGTGAGGGGAGTTCAACTATGGCTTTAGTGGAATTCACCTATTAAGTTTAACTGAATGAGGGTTAGTTCGGCTCTTAATGAGTTTGCCGATTAAATCTCGGATTGTCGGAGCCCATGATCTGTAGGTCTGCGAGGTCCCCCTACTAGCTCGTAAATGGATTAGCTACTAGCGTAGTGTGACAAGTTAATTTTGAAATGTTTCATAATTAGAAATTAAGAATTAGAGAAATAATATTTTAAATAGGATTTTAATATTGAAGATGGGAATTGTGTAAAAATTAGTTTAATTTTGATATTAAATTAATCAAATTTTTAATATTGTTTATAATAATTTTAATTTTTTTAAGAAATTAATTAATAATATTTTTCAATTTTATTAAATGAATTAATTTATGAAATTAATATTTGATAATTTGAAAAAGAAGAAGAAAAACACAAAAATGGAAAATAGACTTTTTCCGTTGTCTTCTTCAAGTAGCTCATTAACAACCCACTTCTTAAGTCTTCATTAACTCCAAGCATGAGCTGCATCTCATGCAGCTAATCTCTCTGCATGACTTTCTGCAATATATTGAAGAGATTGGAGTGTTTTGAGGCAATGCCATCGATCAAAATTTTCTGAAAAATTCATGAGAAGAAAAGAGTTCTTCCATTGGGTTACTGCTGTGAGTTAATCTCCAAATTTCCTTAATTCAGGCTTATTTTGAGTCCCACAACTCAATCTAAAGCACCAAGATGATAGTAGAAAAGATCTTGGGGTGGTCTATAACAAGATTTAGAGGAGATTTGCAGCTGAAATTCAAGCTTTGAGGAAGTTCGACAAAGGTATGTCATGAAACCCATTTATTTCTACTGAAGCATGCTTTCATTTCTTCCAAAATAAATGAATTAGAGTGGTTATGGATCCTGGTCACTTCCGCTGCACGATGGTATGTTCCAATAATTAGTATCAAAGCATCTTATAAGCATTCAATTGGGTTTAATTTTGGTTTGGTGGGTGTTTTATATGAGTTATATGAAACTGTTGTACTGATATGGTTCTTTGAGTTTTGGATTTTAATTTCTCTTCGATTTCTCAATTAAATTTGTAATTGGCTCTTGTTTGATGAGCTTATATGTGTTCTCAAGAGTCTGTAATTTATTTGGAGTCATTAGAGTTAAAATTAAGCTGTAAATTGAAGAAACTAGCGAAGAGGCCGAGTTGCAGGTTCCAGAAAATCAGCCTCTGTTCATATCATTGTTGAGCTTCAGTAGCTAGATGATCGTTTAGCTTCATGCGTTAGATGATATGAAGAAAAGCTAAACGATCGTGTAACTTCGGGCATTGATCGTTGAGGTGTTGTGCATTAGACGACCGTGTACCTACAAGAGCTAAACGATGTATTGTATTGCTATACGATGGCACTACACGATCGGGTAGCTTTGGGTGAGATCTAAACGATGAGTTGAAGAGCTATATGATAGCGTTACATGATTGTTTACCTCTATGCAGTAGATAAGTGATGTGTTGAAGAACTAAGCGATAGCGTTACACAATAGTTTACGTCTATGCGGCAGCTAAGCGATACGTCGAGAGCTATGCGATAGCACTAAGCGATCGCTTACCTTGTGCACGCACTAAACGATCAAGTTGAGGTGTTAGACGATGGCGCTAAGTGACCATGTAGTAAATATCTGGCATTAAACGATGGAGCTGCACGACAGTGTTGGACACTAAGCGATCGTGTAGCGTCCTCTGACACTAGACAATGACACTATGCGATAGAAGAAAGACACTACATGATCATGTAGTTTGATCAGGAGCTATGCGATAGTTGCTAAATGATCATGCAAACACTAAACGATAAGGCAAAACGTATGACGATGGTCGTCATTGCTAAACGATGAGACTTAGCGAGATATTGAGTGAGAGCGAGAGCAGCCGGTTCGACTGGTTCTTTTATGGTCTGGTTCAAACTTGGTTGGTCTGGTTCAGACGGTTCAGGTCCGGTTCAAGCTACTTTAGTTCGTTTTGGAGTGGTTCGAGCTGTCCGTAAGCGGTTCAGAAGTTATTTGTAAAAATTAGGTTTTTGTTTTTGCTTGTTTATGCCAAAACTAAAGCCATATTAGTTAGTGTTTATTTATTTATGCATGTGATGTATGTTATAATTAAATAAATCTTGTATGTGCATACAATATGCCATGTAGATTTAAAATTCTACCGTAGCAAGCATGTTACCAGCATTGAAAGTATGTTTATAAAACGTTATTAATTTATATAGTATGCATGTTAGGGTTTCTTTTATTTAATATAATAGTTATATTAGATATTGAATGCCTTTGTTGTTTATCGTGGATGTTTAGCATGTCTAAAATTTTGTAAGCTGATATAAAATTGGGTTAGATGTTTAAAATTCATAATAAACAACTGCATGCTCATTTAGGTTACCACTTGTTTTTAATAGTTAAAATAGGTCGTCAAACTTGTAAAACTAAAGTTACAAACTCAACCGGTATATAATCCTGTTGAAGGTTGACGATACTTAAGTTGATGGTCTACAGAACACCTCTGACCTGGAGATTATGGTCGAATTATTGGGCATTGTTAACCGGTTTTGTGATCATTCGTGAGCTGTGTGAGGTAATAAAAACGGTTTATCACCTAGACATTGTATGTTTAAAATCCATTTATAAATGTTATATTTGGATAAACCATGTAGACTTGGGGTTGTTTTTATTAGCCGAAAAGAACCTAAGTATAAAATTTACCCAAACATTTAAAACACTTTAGTGGAGATTAAAAGTTATTAGTTCTCACATCCTCAAAGAGTTCACATCGTGAGATCCATGCTCGGCTTCATGTTGATTTTACCTCGACTGCTGCATTCGAAAAATGTTTTCATGGATTAATATCAAGGTGAATGAGGGAAGTCGTTCATAGTAAGTGGGTGAAGGAAATGTGTCAACATTGTCCTACAGTCTCCTCCATTAGTTTTAACCGTGAGATTTCTATGTTGCGCCTGATGTCATTTTTAGGCGACACTAACTAGTCGTTAACCGTGGCGATCCCCACAGAGGGTTGTAATAGGTCTTATAGTTTCGTCTTGGGTATTTGTCTTCTATTTTAGAGGCATACTCATACCATTTTGTAACATCTGCAAATAGCGGATCTACACTTACAAGAATTACTAAGTGTTAGTAAATATCTTGATCGAAAACGATAACTAAATGACTATCTAAATATGAGTTATTCTGGAGATAGTATTTGGTCAAAAATTGTCTTGCTTTTCTGAAGGAATTCTTGACTGCCCCTCGATAGCAATTATTCTAAATCACTTAAGTAACGTTGCAAAAACTTGATTGGATTTAAAAGCAATCCATTTATAGAATTTGTTTATAATTTCAGAATAACGAGTTCAATTATACAATTGTTGGCTTTGGACAAATTGATCAGGGATAACTATGTGACATAGAAATCAAATTTGAACACGATACTTATGATATATGATTTGTTGTTTATCTTAATAGAGGAATGTCCTCCCATTCCTAGCTCCAATTCCAACCGAACTGTTCGGGAAGCGTTTGATAGATGATCAGGGCGAATGCTAAAGCTCGTGCTTATATTCTCGCCAACTTGTCTGACATTTTGGCAAAGAAACACGAGAATATGAGTATTGTCAAAGAGATTTATGGAATCTCTAAGAGGGATGTTTGGACAACCATCCTTCACCCTGAGGCATGACGCTCTGATGGACGAGAGAAGCCAAGTTGGTTTTATTATAGAATCTCTTCTAAAGAGTTTTCTGCAATTTTGTACGAATGCATTGTTGAATAAAATTGAATACAACTTGACTACTCTATTGAATGAGCTGCAGGCTTTCCAGACAATGTTTTGTACTAAGGGTCTAGAATCGAAAGTAAATATTGCTTCTACTGAGAAGAGAGGAACATATTCCAAGCCTGATGTTGCCTCCTCTTCGTAAAGTAAGAGTATTCCAGCGAAGAAAGACAAAGGGAAAAGGAAGAAGAAGCCCGTTGGCAAGAAAAGCAAGAAAACTGCTACAGAGAAAGGGAAATGTTTCCACTGCAACGGATCTGACTATTAATAAGAGTTGTTAAGACAGGTCAGACACATCTTAATCAAAGAGTTGAGAGTACCTCAATGTAGTGGGAGAAAAGTGTGCTTCTTTGACATTATTGAGAATTAGATGCATTCCCCATATAGTTGAATAAGAAGCCTATTGTACACTAATATGTTTACATTGATTGTCTCAGCTAAAGTGTTTGAGAATCACCTAGTAAGACTAAAAATAACAGGTTAATAACCTAGGGCAAGTGGGAGAAATATCAGGTATGGGATATCGAATGGTCAACCATGGGTATGGGATGCTCTTATTTATTGTATTTCTCTATAAAATTCAGAAACTCTGTCTTATATATGGGATACATAAGTTACCACTGGAGTTTTAATCCAAATGGTAGTTTTTTGGGTTATATGTCCTAAAACTCGTGGTTTGTAAACAAGAAAACTTATTCTAAAAATTCAATAAGTTATTGTTGATTATATTGTTTTTTAGAAATTCAATAAACCAAAGTCCCTTAACTATTACATAAGTACTTGAACTTTATGTGGAGACATACATGTGGATCAGATTCGAGTAAATAGTCAAAATGATCTATAGTATATGAATAAGGTTGGGTTCTTTATTCTGGTAACACTATTGGATGCGGCCTACTTTGTGGTTGTTACAAAGAGTTGTAAAGTGCTACATATGAAGTGATCCTAATTCGTGCATGTTATGACATGAGGAGTGGGGACGTCCTGTACAAATGAGTTTTGTACAAGATCGAACCACGAAACTAGTCACTCTTACTTTATAACGTTGTTTACTGTTTAAGACTGACTATTTCAAAGCAATGACCTAGGTAACTTGACCTTAATCTTGACTTAACTATGAACTCCTATTTGTTCGGGATTATCCTTTGATCTGTGATAACGGGCAGAAAATGCACGTTATCATAGTGCTAAGTTCTTAAACAATGATTGGATTGCGTTGATGAAACATGTTAAATTGCGTCCATTAAGCATAAATTCTATAATATTGTGGTCGCATGCGTCCAACGCATTAGAGCAGTTGATCTTTATATTTTTGTGCAGAATATGCGTTAACGCAAAGCAGAGATTGCGATCATAGGAATTCATTAGTCGAGCGCAACTTCGCCGCAAGACTTTGCGTTGATCGTGCTCGCTCACATTCGTCCGAGAAGGATCGCTGCAACTTGGTCAGTCCAACATGGTGGGTGTATCCGAGTGAAAGGATGATTAAGAGCGATGCGACAGAAAGCTGATGATAGTCGGATCCAAATTAAGTTGACAGCCGATAACGGTCACGAAGTACATTTAACTTTATCAGTGATAATTATTCGGCGCGTTAATTAGGAATTTAAGTTGTCTCATCTGTACAATCGGGAGAGAGAAGCCACCTTTCACCATGAATGCCCTATAAATACAAAGTGCATTCTTCAGAAAAGAGGTTCATTAGTTGACAAGTTAACCAGTTGCTTCTGTTCATAGTTTTCTTTTCCATTTTACGGTGGAGTGAGAGAAGAGTGGTGGCGCCGGAGATCGCCCAGGGAAACGCGAGAGAGAACCTTGAGACGCAAGAGTAGAGAGCGGGCGGACTCTCGCAAGAGCTAGATTATCTTTAGAGCACGAGTAGAAACAGTGTAAACGCCTGGCAGCAAGAAATTTCTACTAGGCTCTTTATTATACTTGCATTGTTATTTGTACTTCATCTTCATATCTATTCAATGGAAGTTCTATTTCTACATCTGCTCACTCTCTTAGTATGCTTGAGTAGCTAAACTAGTTGAATGGGTTGAGAAGAACTAAGCTAACATGACCTAGAAAGTCCATTGCTTGCGATTGTCTTGTTTTCTACTGTGTAAAATACCCTTTAGAGTTACTCGAGAGAGTGAGTCTAAAGAAAGAACCTAATGTCTCGAGAGAGCTAGGTTAGAATCTGAACTCAAAAGAGAAAGATCAGGATTGCATAAAATAGAGATAGGGACTTAAAGATAAACTTTGTTTGTCAACACTGCATCGCATGCACCCTAGGAGTAGGTATGATATTATGTGGTCGCATATTTGTATGGATGTCATTTCGTCACCGCATAAATAGGAATAGAGGTTTATGTGTAAACCCTATAGACTTATCGCATCGCATGCGTTGTAGTATTAGAAGCCGTAACATTCATGCCGAGAGGTGGTTTACTATTGTATGCATGTTGCATGATTGCAAAGCATGAACGTATTCTAGGGAGTGTTAGCCGAAACCTTTCTCAACCCGTTCACCGCATATTCGTCGCATTTCCCATTTACCAACTCTTTTCAAACTTCGCCGTTATTTATTTTTAATCAACATAATTGACAAACCAAAAACTTTATTTATTTTCCCGATTACCGCAAAGTTTTCATCAAAAATTACCAATGTAATCTATTTTCACAAGTCCTTGTGTTTGACCTTGGACTTACCAGGAAACTTAGAGGAATTTACACTTGAATTCCACTGGGGAAACTTGAGTGTACAACGCTATCCATCAACGCATATCATCCATATCTCCATTCAATAAAATAATGCATCAAGTTTTTGACGCCGTTGTTGGGGACTTCGGCAAAATAGTTTGTTAACGGTAATTTTTGTGATTTCTTTGTAGAACTCTCAATCTCTGACGAACTACGACCAAGAGATTGAGAGAACATTTCGAAGGAGACTATGAGACCGCCAACAGCAACCACAATCAGACAAAGAAGAGATGGCGAAGCAGGCTGGAAATGGAGCATCAAATGATAACAATGTCATGGCGAATCCGATTCTGTTGGCAAACGATCGCAATAGACCCATTAGAAACTATGCATCGCCAAACCTCTATGATTTCTCTTCGGGAATCATGAGGCCTTCCCTCGATAGAAATAGATTCGAGATGAAATCGATGATGCTGCAAATGATCCAGACTGCAGGTCAATTTGGAGGAAGGCGTGGCGAGGATCCGCACGCCCACCTCCGAAGTTTTATTGAAATCTGCAATACTTTTGTGTTCCCGAACATCTCTGCTGAAGAAGTTCGACTAACATTGTTCCCATTTTCTCTCTGTGATCAGGCTAGGAAATGGGCTTATTCGCTCAAACCAGGAGAGATTACTTCTTGGGAGCAGGTAGTGGAGAAATTCATGAAAAAGTATTTTCCACCTACCGAGAACGCAAGACGAAGGAAGCTTATTACAAATTTTGAACAAGATATGGACGAATCGCTCAGTGATGCTTGGGCGAGGTTTAAAAAGTTGGTCCGGGATTGTCCGCATAATAGGTTACTAGCTGTCTCTTATACACATCTAGATGTGTATAAGAGACAGTCACAGACCGCTGCCAATGCAGCAGCCGCTAGGGGTCTGTTTGACAAAACTTACGATGAGGCGAAGAATATCCTGGACCGCATCTCCAAGAACCATGAAGACTGGAGGGAGAGTGACTAGAGATTAAGACTCAAAGATTCTGATGCAAATAACGGTGCTATTGTTTCATTACAAAACCAAATGACCGCAATGATGAATTTGATCCAAGGAATGGCGATCAGCAGCCCAGCACCGCAAGGTGTGCGACTTGCGGTGATGGGCATGCGATGGAAGATTGCCCGCAAAATCCACAGTCTGTATATTTTGTAAAGAATAATACCTTTTCAACAGTTACAACCCCGGGTGGAGAAACCACCCCAATTTGGCCTGGAAGAATCAACAACAAAATTTTCAATCTATGGCGCAAAAAAAAAGGGCCACCAGGATTCTTCTAACGCAACAACGGTCAATAAAACAATCAAGCAAGTAGTTCACAACAACCACCGCAATCCTCTTCTCTGGAGAGCCTATTGAAGAAATATCTAGAAAAAAACGAGACAGTGCTTCAAAATCAGGCTACGTCCATCCGCAACCTCGAATTGCAAATGAGCCAGATTGCGAGTGAGCTGAAGAGTCGATCGCAAGGGGCATTGCCAAGTTCAACCGAACTTCCACGCAACCTAGGGGAATCAGGTAAGAAGCAATGTCAGGTTGTGACATTGCGCAGTGGAAAGACTGTGGAGGAGGAAAAGAAGAAGCATAGTAGAACAACTTCCATTGCAACTGAACCTAAGAATGCGGTAACGCAAGAAAAAGAAAGGGAAAATGAAGCAGTGGAACTTGAGGTTGCATCGACCTCGAAGTCAAATAAAACGGGAATCGTGAAAGTTCAGTTACCACCTTTCCCTCAGAGGCTAAGGAAGAAGAAAAACGAAGAGGTACAATACCAACGCTTCTTATCTATGTTAAAGCAATTACATGTTAACATTTCTTTCAGTGAAGCGATTGAGGAAATACCTCTCTATGCCAAGTTTCTGAAGGACATGGTAACTAAGAAGAGGGGCACTGGAAAATTTACCACGGTAGCATTAACGCAAAGTTCCAAATCCATTATCCTACCGAAGATGAGCGATCCTGGGAGCTTCACTATTCCTTGCTCCATAGGAAGACTCTATATTGAGCAAACCCTGTGTGACTTGGGAGCCAACATAAATTTGATGCCGCTGTCAATTTTCAGACAATGAAATGTGAGGCAACTTATGCCCACATCAGTGACTCTCCAATTGGCTGACAAATCTCTGGTTCATCCAGAAGGTAAGGTGAAGGATGTGCTGGTCAAGATTGATAAATTTATTCTGCCAGCTGACTTCATCATTCTAGACTATGAGGCCGACAAAGATGTGCCCATCATTTTGGGGTGACCTTTCCTATCAACGGGTCGTGCTCAAATTAATGTGCACAAGTGAGAAATCATTTTGAGTATAAACGGACAGAAGCTCAAATTTAATATAATTCGTGCCATGAGATTTCCGGATGAGGAAGACCTGCAAGATTCTGATGATGATCTGAATTTGATTGAAGAAGAAAAGTTTGATGAAGAGTGTGAAGAAGAGGATGCCAACACATCTGTAGTTGCTTGCAATGCGATCATAGAAAAAACAAACAAAGAAGAAGAAATAATCGCAACGCAAGAAGAAGAGCCAAAAGAAGAAAGAAAAACAACGCAACCTTTCCTCATGGAACCACCAACACTTGAACTAAAGACCCTACCAACCCATTTAAAGTATGCATTTCTAGGGCAGAATGAGAAGCTGCCAGTGATAATTTCCTCTGCGCTCAATGAAGATCAAGAGAATGCGTTGATGAAAATTCTCAAGAAACATGTGCGAGCTTTTGGTTGGACGCTCACTAACATCAGAGGAATTAGCCCCGCGTACTGCATGCTCCACATTCATCTTGAGGACGACCACAAGGCAACAATTGAAAATCAATGCAGACTTAACCCTGCGATGAAGGAGGTCGTCAAAAAAGAGATTATCAAGTGGCTGGATGCGGGCATTATCTATCCCATAGTAGATAGCACTTGGGTCAGCCTCGTGCAATGTGTGCCGAAGAAGGGCAGAATGACGGTAGTCCCAAATGAGAACAACGAATTAATACCGCAAAGGATCATCACTGGATGGCGCATATGCATGGACTACCATAAGTTGAGTGCGGCCACAAAGAAAGATCACTCCCCCCTGCCATTCATCAATCAAATGCTAAACAGATTAGTAGGGAATGATTTTTACTGCTTCTTGGATTTGTATGCCGGATACAATCAAATTATGATAGCTCCTGAAGATCAAGACAAGACTACATTCACCTGCCCATATGGGACATTCGGTTTAATTTTGGTTTAGTGGGTGTTTTATATGAGTTATATGAAACTGTTGTACTAATATGGTTCTTTGAGTTTTGGCTTTTAATTTCTCTTGGATTTCTCAATTAAATTTGTAATTGGCTTTTTCTTGATGAGCATATATTTGTTCCCAAGAGTCTGTAATTTATTTGGAGTCATTAGAATTGAAATTAAACTATAAATTGAAGAAACAAGAAAAGAGGTTGAGTTGCAGATTCCAGAAAATCAGCCCCTGTATGACATGTAGATTTAAAATCCCACTGTAGAAAGCATGTTACATGCATTGAAAGTATGTTATAAAATATTATAATATATAGTATGCATGTTAGAGTTTCTTTTATTTAATATAATAGTTATATTAGATATTGAATGCCTTTGTTGTTTTTCGGGAAGTTTAGCATGTCTAAAATTTTGTAAGTTGTTATAAAATTGGGTTAGATGTTTAAAATCCATAACAAACAGGTGCATGCTCACTTTGGTTAACCACTTGTTAAAATAGGTCGTTAAACTTGTAAAACTAAAGTTACAAACTCAACTCGTATATAATCCTGTCGAAGGTTGGGGGTATTTAAGTTGACGGTTTACGGAACACCTCCTACCTGGGTATTATGGTCGATTTGTTGTACGAACGCTTGTGATGTATAATATATGATATTTACTTCACTACATGATTTTAAATATTGGATATTTTATTTGCTTTACCACAAACCAATAAACTAAAATCCCTGGTTGTCATTATGTAACTTAAGCATGTATGTGGTGACATACAAGTGGATCATGTCTTAAGTAATAACGAAAATGGTCATTAATATGGATATAGAAGGGAAACCTTATCCTGGTGACGCTACGGATTCGGCCCACTTTGTGGAATGATCCACTTGTATATCTCACATAGATGCTTAAGTGTTGGGGTTTGTGTCCTAAACTCTCGTGTCCCGTAGTTTGTAAACAACTTTGTACGAACACTTGTGATGTATAATATAAATGATATTTACTTCACTACTTGACTTTGCACATTTAGATTTTACAACAAACCAATAACATAAAATTTCTGGTTATTTGTATGTGACTCAAGCATGTATGTGGTGACAGACAAGTGGATCATGTCTTGAGTGATAACCAAAATGGTCTGTAGTATATGGATATAGGAGGGAAACCTTATCCTGGTAACACTATGGATGCGGCCCGCTTTGTGGAATGGTCACAAGTGTTGTGACTTGTCAAAGAGTTTGTATAAGACCTGACCACGAAGTGTTAACGTCTCGTTATATAACACCGTTCATAACTGAGACTTCACTTCACTAGGATGACCATAGGTAACATGACCTCAATCTTGAGTGAGTTGGGAACTCCTACCATTGAGGGCGGTCCTTTGATTTACATGGGTGTGAATGGCCAGAACGCTGACTCGAACCTACCATTTTGGGGATTTGTCTGATTTGGGAGCTGGGAACTCAGCTACACAAGATGGAATTCACTCCTTCCTCAAGGCAGGGGTAAGTAGATAGATGGCTCCCTTAAGGGCTGATTCCAGGGCTTGAACGATATGACGCCACACACCTTCTCATTGCCCGAAAGGTGTTCACACATAATAGGACTATGTTGTATTATTCATTAGAGGGATTAGTGGTAGTTAAGGAGGAAGATGTAATTACAGGGGCAAAACGATAAATTGGTCTGCTATAATTACAAGCATCTGTGAAGGGTCATCGTATTGATGATTGGTTATATCCAATGGACATAGAAATATATCTATGGCAAGAAGAGTTCAACTGTCGGTCTTTAGTAGAATGTCTGGCAGTTAACGGATGGTGGATATCGTGACTAAAGAGTTTAGTTAGCTATTCACGTACCATTGAAGCTTCGAGCCATAGGTCCATAAGGTCCCCTTGGTAGCTTGGATACAAGTTGTGAATCAATTTTTGGATCAATTTGAAATGTTTAAATTGACAAGAGGGAGTTCGATTATATATGATATAATTGAACGAGTTAATTAAATATGATATAATTAACGGTATGTATGAGATACATTAATTTGAAGGAAATTGGATATAAATATGATTTATATCTAGTAGAGAAAAAAATATTATAATTAATATTTGATATTAATTTATAAGTTATGAATGTGATATTATCACATTCATTGGATGGTTATAAAGGAAATGGGAAGGCACCTCTTCGTTTTAAATAATGAAAGTGCATTAAAATAATATAATTAATTAAAACATTATATTATATCTCTTATAATATGAGCTATAGTTTATATTATATCATATATAATATAATCTAACTTTACACTCCCTCATATAACCTATAGTTTTAATATGAGTCATGTTCATATGAATTTTAACCTATATTTTTTTATATAAATCTCATTCATATAATTAATATTTGAATCATATTCAAATATTTATCTATCTTTTTAAACTTAATATTATAATCGATCCATATACATGATATTAATTGCATCTCATATAATTAATTCTCTTTAATTGATACGAACAATTCAAACTTAATCCAAAATTAATTGATTTTCAGTTAACTCTTGTTGAGCTAGCATGGGGACCTTATGAACTTATAGGTTAGGAGCTCCAATGACAGAGATTAATTGATTAAACTCTTTAATTAAATTAAACAACATTCATAAAATGTCGATCACTCTATTAAAGACCAATAGTTGCACTCTTCGCAATGTAGATATATTTTTATATCCATTGGATATAACCAATCAACAATAAGTTGACCATTCACAAAATGCTCGTAACTATTGCTGGGTCAAAATTACCGTTTTACCCATGTAGTTACATTTAACTTCTTAAGTACCATTGATCCATCTAATAAATAATTAGATATAGTCCAACTATAAACTAGACCCCTCTATGGCCAATGAGAGGGTGAGACGCCTCATTGGTCAATACCTAGAATCAGCCCTTAAGTGAGAAATTCATCTACTTACTCTAACAATAGAAATGAGTGAATTCCATCTTGTGTAGATTTGTTTCCAGTACCCCACACAGACGAATCCCCAAAATGGTAGGCATATAGAGTCAGTGAAACTGGCCACTCTCATCCATACAGATCAAAGAACCACCCTCGGAGACAAAAGTTCACAACTCACTCAAGATTAAGGTCAAGTCACCTTTAGTCATCTTAGTGAAATGTAAGTCTCTTCAAGTAACGATGTTATAAAGAGAGACTAATCATTTCGTGGTCCAATCTTATACAAACTATTTATATATGATACTCTCAGTCACATGTCTCCACATGAAGGATCAAGATTATATCATTTGTAACACTTTACAATAATTGTATCTCTGTAGCATCACTAGAATAAGGTACCGAACCTTATCCATCTATTAAAGACCATTCAGTTTATTACTTAAACATGATCCACTTGTATGTCATCATATACATGCTTAAGCTACATTAAATAATCTAGGATCTTAGTTTATTGGATTTGGGTTAATGCAAACTACATGACAAAAAAATAATACTTTATTTTATTAAATAAATAATTTACAAACTACGACACACATGAGATTTAAGACATCAACCCCAACATTAACATACATCACAACTATCAAATAAGCATAAGATATTACCTGGAATGCATGAGGAAATTCAGGTAGGTTGTACTTTATGAAGTAACTCTATGAGGAGAGATCCGTGAGCGGAAGTAAGATCGTCTCAATTTTCATTTTTCATTGAATATAAGTTTTACAGTTAAACAAGAGCAAGATATGCATTTACATAAATTATAGCCAGCAATACTAAAGAAAAACTTAGGGTTTCAAAAACCCTTACCTTTGAAGAACACTTTCTTCAAGAGTCCCTCGAACAAGTCACGAACGGATCTCCTTCTCTAAAATGGACATCACCAACCGGAGCCTCCTGTATTCTCCTTAGGGATTGAGAATGGCAGGAGTTGTGGGCTTTGCCTTAGGGCTTTGAAGAGGGAAGGAGATGGAGAGGAAGAGAGGGAGGAGAACTTTTCTTCCCTGTTAATTTTTCTAGAGAGAAATCTTTCTCTCAAAGAGTTTTTTGGAAGAAGATGAGTCAACACCATCTTCTTCTCTCACACAACCCACGTAATTGACTGAGAGAAATGGGAGGAGGAAGTTGTAACTCCCTCCTTTAATAAATTAATATTAATTTAATAAAATTAAATTAATAATAATTATACATATAATAACAACCTTATTATATGTATATAAACTATATGTTATATCCCATATAACACATAAGTATAGTGACATATTATATCAAATACAATATATCCTATAGATGTATTTTCTCTGAACAATACATGAAATTTAATATAAATCACATTTATGTTAAATTCAACTTATATGAATCTCATTCATAATAAATGAAATAGTTATTCAAATATTTAATTCTCTCAATTTATTTATGGTATTTAATATAATCAATAAATATAATTTAATTACATGAATCTCATTCATATAATTAGTATTTGAATCATATTCAAATTTCTCTCATATTACCTTATATTATAATGTATCAAATACATTATATTAATTATATCTCATATATAATTAATTTAATTAATTATATGATATATAATTAGTTCCTTCAATTAATTTGTGAAGAAACTCATGAATAGAACCTTGAGTTGAAGCGGATTGATCAAATTCCATTAATTATTGAATATAAAGTTTACAGTAAACATACGACTAGATATGCATTTATAATTAAATTACAACATGCTATAAATGAAAAAAGGGTTTTAAGAAACCTCACCTTTGAAGAACCTTTCTTTGTGAACCTTTCTTTGTGAACCTCCCTTGAACGGAATCACAAATTTTTGAAGACCTTCTCCAAAATAACCTCGAACCAGAAACCTGGACACTACTAAAGTGTTACCTTGGTATTCTCAGAGTGAGAACCCAGGAGTGGTGGGCTTTGACTATTTTGGTTAAGAGGGAAACTTTAATGTGGAGGAAGATAAAGAAGACACAGAACACTTCGATCTTTTCTTTCTCTCAACCGTTCAACAACAACATTCGTCAAGAACAAGAAGAAAACCATTTTCTTTTTATACTCTTCGCACTACAGATATATTTATGTGTCCATTGGATATAACCAATCAACAGTACGATGACCATTCACAAATTGCTCGAAAGTATAGTTGAGCCAAATTACATCTAACTTCTTAAGTATCACTGATCCCTCTAATGAACAATAGATCATAGTCCCACTATGACTAAACCCCTCTTGGGCCAGGAGAGGGTATGACACCACATTGTTCAAGACCTGGAATCAGCCCTTGAGGGAGCAATTTATCTACTTACCTCTACCTTAGAGAATGAGTGAATGTCATCTTTTGTAGCTGTGTTCTCAGCTCCCCAATCAGACGAAACTTCAAAATGGTAGGTTTGTTGAGTCGGCGATCTGACCACTCTCACCCATACAAATCAAAGGAATGCCCTGATAGGCAGGAGTTCATAACTCATTCAAGATTAAGGTCATGTTACCTATGGTCATCCTAGTGAAATGTAAGTCTCTATTATGAACAGTGTTATATAATGAGATTAAACATTTCTTAGTCTAGTCTTATACAAACTTCTTTGTATAGAATATCCCCGCTCGCATGTGTAATACATGAATGATCAGGATCATATCATTTGTAACACTTTACAATAATTGTAACATCTACAAAGTGGGCCATACTCGTAGTGACATTAGGATAAGGTACCCAGCCTTATCTATCTACTACAGACCATTTAGGTTATCACTTAAATATGATCCACCCGTATGTCTCCACATACATGTTTAAGTTACAAAGATAATCTTGGATGTTAGTTTATTGGTTTGTGGTTAATGCAACTAAAATATCACATATTTTATAGATAATGAATAAAATATCATATATTTTATTAAATACAAAATGAGTTTGTTCATACAATGTTTACAAACTATAGAAACCTACGAGATTTATGGCATCAACCCCAATAATTTGAACACTTCAAATTAATCCAAAAATAATTCTCAATTAAATCCCTATTGTGCTACAGAGGGGACCTTATGGACCTATAGATTGAAACTTCAACGGTACTCGGATAATTAACTAAACTCTTTAATTAAATTACCTAATATCCGTTAACTGTCGGTCATTCCACTAAAGATCGACGGTTTCACTTTTCGTACTATAGATAAATTTCTATGTCCATTAGATATAACCAATCAACAGTGCGATGACCCTTCAAAAATTTCTCGTATGTACAACTGAGCCAAAAATACCATTTTTCCCCTGTAGTTACATCTAACACCTTAAGTACCACTGATCCCTCTAATGAACAATAAGTCATAGTCAAACTATGACCAAGTCCCTCTCGGGCCAAGATAGAGTGTGGCCATTATATTCAAGCCTCGAATCAGCCCTTAAGGGAGCAATTTTTCTACTTGTCCCTACATCAGGGAAGGAGTGAATTCTGTCTCATGTAGTTGTATTCCCAACTCCCCAGTCAGATGAATCCCCAAAATGGTAGGCTTGTTGAGTTGACAATCTGGCCACTCTCACTCAAACAAATCAAAGGACCGCCTTCATGAGCAGAAGTTCATAACTCACTCAGGATTTAGGTCATATCACCTATGGTTATCCTAGTGAAATGTAAGTCTCTATTATTAACGACGTTATATAAAGAGACTAATCATTTCGTGGTCTGGTCTTATACAAACTCTTTGTATAGGATACCTCCGCTCACATGTCTCTACATGAATGATTAGGATCGGATCATTTGTAGCACTTTACAACACTTGTAACACCTACAAAGCGGGTCGTATCCGTAGTGTCACTAAGATAAGGTACCCAGCCTTATCTATCTACTACAGACCGTTTAGGTTATTATTTAAACAAGATCCACTTGTATGTCTCCACATACTTGTTTAACTTACATGAAATAACCTCGGATCTTAGTTTATTGGATTGAGTATATGTTTATAAAATAACACTTATTTTATTAAAAAAATATGTGTATACAAAGTTTACAAACTATGAGATTACAAGAGATTTAGGATACCAATCTTAACACTTTAGAATGTAATTTTTGTTGTTCTTGGATTTCTTCTTATAGCTCTCAACTTTACCCTTCAATCCAATTTGTAGCCTTTGTAATGTCTTCACCCATATAATATTTCCCCAATTGATGCTATTGTAGTAATCCAAATCCTCCACATAAATGAATAACTTCTTATCAACATAGGCCCTTGTTTTCTCCTTCCCCATCATAGTCAACTTAGTATAATAAACTAGTGTCATCTTTACAGCGTCCATGTCATTCTCAAAACACCATCTCCTTGAACATACTTTCTACGACACCAATGTGAATGTCCCGCACAAAATTTTGAAGTATCTATTGCATATCCCTCTGCTTCATCTTCAACCTTTGTCACCACTATTGGATTAGGTGACTGTCACAATTGTGTCACCAATAGGAATTCTTCTTTAGAGAAGGTTACGATTATACCGTTGTTCAGCCAGGATTTATGTCATTAATTAAACCCTAGACTCGATCAAAAGAATACTTATAAATCACCGAACCACTACTTATACTACTACGTAGCATAAGTGGAAAGCACAGGATCGAACCACAGAGAGGAAAAGAATTAAATCTATCCTAAGCTAAATTTAACTGTGGAAAGCAGTAAAAATGGGTTTTGGTTTTGGATAAAATGAAAACATGCAAGAATTAAAATGAAACGGATAAATGTAAACAAGGATTAGATCAATATAGACATTCAATGCAATTTTTATCATCATTTTTTGCTAATTAATCATGCGATCTAATTATGCATGCACAATGACTCGCTCGATTCGACCAAACTAGCCTCCACAGTGGTGGACAACTAGCATGGATCTCATCGAAAAACCGTCCTCAGGATTAATTAAGCTCAAAAAGCCAATACCTCAACTAATCTACATGCTTATAAATCTATTGGGTTTGATAGTGGCCATATAGAACTAAAAACACATGCATTACGAATTAAAATTCAGTTGTGTCGGTTAATTGTCAAGAAAGTCATGTTCAATTAACCAATTTTATCTTTGAACCTGGCAATTAGTGCATCCTAAGAATTTTATTCAAATGCATAATTAGCTAATGCTACTCAGGTGACTTTAGCTAGATATTCTTATGCAAAAATACATTAATACAACTTATTGATGCAAGATTGTGAGAAAACTCAGAATCATAGCTTATCATGCGTATGAATGAAAAGTCATCTAACAAACATGCTTTTAGAAATTAAAGAGGATTCAAGGAACACATAAATTAAGATTGCAAAACACTAATTAAACCAAAAAAACTCAAGAAATAAGCAAAGAACCCTTAATCCAAGAACTAAATAGAAATTATCTCAAGAATTCATAGATAGATCAAAGAGACAATTCAATCGAAGCTTACAATCTAAAATAAAATCAATAAAACCTGCATATTGATGCTGGAAAGATAAGGAGGAAGAAGAAACTTAAGCCTCTCCTAAGCCTCCATAAGATCTAACATAATTTGACCTAAAAATGAAGAGAGGTATTTATTGAAACAAGTTGGAGCATCGCAACACTAGGAATAGCATCGTGACGCTCTTACGCAAAAGGGCTCGAGCGTTGGATCGACGATGTAACACTGGCTTGTGTAAAAGGCACACATGCGAATGACTGGAGACTCCTTCAAAACCGGTAGCGTTGCAACACTAGGGACATCGTTGTTACGCTGATCTGCTTCCCTGTAAGAGTGTATTAACATGTAACGGAAGTAACAAGGATCAATAAGCATTCAAATTCACTAATTTTGGTAGAAACTAAAGCATGCTCATCTGAAATAAGAGGGCTTGTGATCATACCTTTGTAGAACTCTTTAAGTTCTCGATCAGCAACAGTTGTCTTCTCCAAAGAATAGCGTGAACCACCTCAAGATCTTCCCCACTATCCTCTTGGAGCTTTAGAATAAGTTGTGGGACTCAAGAATAGCTTGAAGTAATGTAAACGCAAGAAGAAGCTTACTGCAGTACATACTTGAAGAACTCTTTCTTCCAGCTGAATTTTTTCTCTAAAATTTCTATAGCATGCATGCCTCAAATTCACTCAAATCTTCTTTATTTATTGCAGATAAACATGCAAAGAAGAATGCTGCATGACTTGCAACTCATGCTTGGAGTTAATGAACATGAGAAAATGGGTTTTGTGTGAGCATGATGAAGATGGTTAATGAAAAAATCTGACTTTCCTTTTTGCATGGTTTCAATTTTCCAATTTTTCTCAAAATCAAAATTTGATTTCAAAATCCATTTTGATTTTAAAACTGAAAATTTTAATTTTATAAAATTAATTTCATAAATTAATTTTTATATAATACTAATTAATTTAATATCAAATATTAAATTAATTTTTTCACAAATTCATCTTCATATATTTAAATATATGTTCTCCTATTTCGTTTAATTTTAATTTGAACGTTTCAAATTAATTTATCAAGCTACTCTAAAGCTTATCTATTTACGATCTAGAGAAACCTCACGAACTTACAGATCATGGGCTCTAACGATCTGAGATTAATCGACTAAACTCATTAGACTGATCTAACCCCCACTCGTTAACTAATGGATCACTCCACTATAGCCCATAGTTGAACTCCCTTCGCTGTAGATATATTATGTCCACTTAATATAACCATAATCAGTAAGTTGATCCTTCACAGGTTGTTCGTAATCACAGCTGAGTCAATATAATCGTTTTATCCCTGTGAATAAATCTTGTTCCTTAAGTTCCCACTGACCCTCTAATGAACAACTCTGATTCATAATCACAATGAATCAAATCCTTTCTCTATCATGAGAAGGCGGGGTCCGATTGTTCAAGACCTGGAATCAGTACTTAAGAGAACAACCTATCTACTAACCCTAAATCAGGTAGGAGCGAATTCCATCTTGCAAGGCTATGTCCCCAGCTACTCATCTGGTCTTATCCCCAAAATGTGAAGCTTATTGAACAGTGTTGTTGGACTACTCTCACCGTTTGTAGATCAAAGGATAATCCCGAACAAACAGGAGTTCATAGCCAGCTCAGGATTAAGATCGAGTTAACCTAGGTTATGTAATAAATAAAATAGTCAGTTTTAACAATAAACGGTCGTTATAAAGAAAAATGACTATTTTCGTGGTCCAGTCTATATGCCTCCACTTACATGTCTCAACATGAACGATCTGTGGATCACATCGTTTGTAGCACTTTACAACTCTTGCAACAACTACAAAGTGGGTCACATCCAATAGTGTTACCAGGATGAAATACCCAATTTCAACCCTATACTTATTAGACCATTTAGGCTATATACTGTTAACTTGATCCTGTTTATGTCACTACATCAAGTTACAGTACTCAGACTATAGCCATGGATATGTTATTGGATTTTCATAAAAAGATGCAAAATCAACAATTTATTATTATTGATAAATAGAATGTTTAACACGAACTGTGAGTTCTAGGACATTCCCAAAATTCCCCACATTCTGCCTTTCAGCGTGGCTAGCATTGGGCTAAAGGATTTATGAGCGTTGTGATGCTCATTTCTAATGGAACATAAAAAACGCATCCACAATGGAAGCGATGAAATCGACAACATTCTAATTGCAATAAAAACAAGAATAAACATGCAAAGGGATAGAAAATACAACATTTGAAGACTCCACCGCAATCTTCCTCTCCCGAGCTCAATTGACACCACCAACTGTAAATTCCGTTGTTTTCGATTGAAGAACATGGTTGTGGGACTGTTTTGTTAGTGAAAATAAAGGAATTTCACTATAGAAAGAAGAAGAGTAGAGAAGAAAGAGGTGGAAGATTTTAGGTCAAAAGTTGTGGAAGCACTAGTCGTGCAAATTTAAAAAACAAAGCCTTTTGTAGAGAAAATACATGCAAATCCCATTTTGTATGTCTTCCACCTCAAACTCCACTAACTTCACTAGCATGTGATCTCTAGGTGTCAAGCGTTGGAAATGCCACTACAAAGTCTGCTTAGTTATTGGGAAAATCCAACGATTGGATTTTTCTACTAATTTTTTTATTTAAAAAATTAGATACAATTTTCAAATTTTAGAAATTATTTATTAAAATAATTTCAATTAAATAAAATAAACAAATTTAATCACATATTAAATTTTTTAAGACACCTATCTTTGATTAATCACATCAATCAAGTTTAAAAATTACTTTCATGCCAATGATCAAGTATACTCTAAAAAATAATTATATAAATAAATAAATTATTTAATTGTAAATTATATCTCATATAAAATACAATTTTTCCTTAAGTGGAATTTGAACATTTCAAATTCTCACTTCACCTAGTTCTTCAATTTTGTCCAGATTGAGCTAGCAAGGAGACTCAATGGACAAACAAATCATGGGCTTCAATGATCCGAGACTAACTGGTCAAACTCTTTAACCTAGTAAATCAAAATTCGTTAACTAATAAGACTGTCTACAATAGCTTGTAGTTGCACTCCCTTCATTGTAGATATATTATGTGTCCATTTGATATAACCGTCATCAATAAGTTGACATTTCACAGGTTGTTCGTAACCTCGACTAGGTCAAATACCGAAATACCCCTGAGTTACATCTTTTCTCCTTAAGTACCACTGTTCTTCTAATGAACAATTGATTTAAGATCATAATCACTAAATCCATTCCCTCTCAGGCCAATGAGAGGATGTGGCCCCTAGTTCAAGATCCGGGAACTGCCCTTAAGGAAAAAACCTTTCTACTATCCCTAAAATGGGTAGGAGTAAATTCCATCTTACAAATTCTATGTTCCCTGCCATCTACCCGGTCTTATCCTTGAAATGGGAGCCATTTTGAGCAGCGACGCTGGGCTTACCCTCACCTATGCAGATCAAAGGACAATCGCGAATAAATAGAGTTCATAGGCAGCTCAGGATTCAGATCAAGTTATCTAGGTCATCAAAAAGTGAAATTAATCAGTGTTAATCGTAAACGGTGTTAATACATAATAGTGATTATTTCGTAGTCTGTCTTACACAATCTCATCGTGTAGAACACCCCTACTCACATGTTTCTACATGAACGAACTGATCACATCGTTTACGACACTTTACAACATTTGTAATAATCATAAAGTGGGTCGTATTCAATAGTATCTCCAGAAATAGGTACCCAACCTAATCCAAGTACTATAGATGATTAGGCTATTTTACTCGAACTTGTTCAAGTTTATGTCTCCACATAAAGTTCAAGTATTCATGACAATAGCCAAGGGTTTGTAGTTTATTGGATTTATAGTTATTAAACAATCAACAAAACTTTTCTGAATAAACTTCATATATGTTTACTGTTTACAAAATTATGAGTTTTAGGACATACAACCCAACAATTTCAAGGGCAGTTTGGTCATTTTCATTCATTTGAAGCCTGGATGCTCAAATTGACTCTAAATTGCTTCAAATTATCCTTGTTTGGCTCTAAACGCTTGGTTCTACCTCTAAGTTGTTCAAAACCTACAAAATGGATAATTAACATTAAAAAAATCTACTAATGAGTTTGTGTTAAGCTAAGAATTATAGCTCTTTGTTAGAGCTATCAACCGTTGATATCAAACATCATTACATCATCCTTGTTCTCTTTCAGCTCCCTTAGCAAGATATAATGGACAAGTGGGTTGTTGAATATGATGCCTATATCTACATAGTGAGTGGCCTAGGTATTGATTTATGGACAAATCCACTAAACCATAGGGTAAACCCATTTTTAAATTTAAAAAATATTTTTAATTTCTACTATTTTATTTAAATTAAATTTGTAATAAAATCAAATTTATAAAACTAAATTTTCAAATTTTAAATTGAAATTTATTAAATTAAGAATTATTTTATTTAAATAATTTAATTAATTAAACATATTTAATTAAATAAATAATAGTTTAATATCAAATATTAAATTAATAAAACACCTAATTTAAACATGGATCCTATTCATGTAATCAATATTTAAATCAATATTTAAATATTTTAAACTCTCCAATTTACATTTAATTTTGATAAATTTAAATGTTAATTATATTGAATATAATTATCCAAATCCTAAATTTGAATTTGAACATTTCAAATTCAAAACCCTAATTTCGAATTTGAACACTTCAAATTCACTCAATTTTCTAATCCAAGGTGTAATGTTTTACGAGCTAGTAGAAGGACTTTATGGACCTACAGATCATGAGCTCCGACGATTTGAGATTAATCGGTTAAACTCTTTAACCCGAGTTAATCAATATTCGTTAATCACCAAGACATACCACTATAACTCGATGGTTGCACTCTCGTCACTGTAAATATATTTCTGTCCACTTGATTTAACCATAATCAGTAAGTTGATCCTTTATAGGTCGTTCGTATTTACAACTAGATCAAAATTACTGTTTTATCCCTGTAAATACATCTTGCTTCTTAAGCTCCCATCGATCCTCTATTGAACAATTGGTTTATAGTCCAACTAATAAACCATGTCCCTCTCAGCCATGAGAGGGTGGGTCCCCTTTATTCAAGACCAAGAATCAGTACTTAAAGAAATAACCTATCTGCTAACCCTAAAACGGGTAGGAGCGAATTCCATCTTGTAGGACTATATCCCCAACTATCTATCTGGTCTTATCCCCAAAATGGGAGGCTTGTTGAGCAGTGTTGTTGAACTACTCTCACCTATGCAGATTAAAGGATACTCCCGAATAAATAGAAGTTCAAAGTTAGCTCAGGATTAAGATTGAGTTACCTTAGATCATCGAATTGAAATAGTCAGTTTTAATAGTAAACAGCTGTTATAAAGAAAAAGTGACTACTTTGTGGTCTGGTCTTATGCAAAACTCTTTTGCATATGATGCCCCTACTTGCACGTCTCCACATGAATGATTTCGGGATCACGTCGTTTGTATCATTACAAAAAATAGGCCGCATCTATAGTGTCCCCAAGACAAGAAATCCAATCTCATTCATATACTTGTAGACCTTTTTGGCTATATACTACAACTTGATCCTTTTTTATGTCTCTACATAAAGTTACATTATTCGTTCTGAAGTCATGGATTAGTTTGTTGGATATTTATTATATAATGCAATTCCAATAACACTTTTATTGAATAAATGCTTCAACAATACTTTTATTGATAAATAAAATATGTTTCCATGATTACAAATTACGAGTTTTAGGGCATTTTCACAACACATTCCTCGATGCACGTTACATGGAACATGCTCCTCGATGCATGATACACGATACCAGATGCATGTTACAATATGCTAGATACATGTTCCTAATCCTCAATTACTAACTACATGGGACTCAATGCTAGATGAACGAAAACATACTTGCTCAACATTCCACCTTATTTAAAAAAAAAAAAAACCTACTGAAGTCGTAAGCCTAATTAATCTTCGAACTCAACAATGCAAAAACGAGAACGTAACAAAATGCTAACAAAAGAATGAGTGTCAAAGAACGAGTTGCATGCAAATGAAAAAATAAATAAAACAAAATTACGACTAAACAAAAACAAGTGTTACCTCAGATGATCAAGGGAATCAAAAGGAAATAGGTGTAGTCGGGCCTTTGGTAAAGATCAGGAAGACAAGAGAGAACTGACGACGATATTCCAAATGATGGTGATGAAATGAGGCAATGAGTTTTAAGTGGGCACTTAAGAATTCAAAAAATCATGAGGTTGCACTACAAGAAAAAACACATTCAGGCACATAAAATGCATGGCTAAAGGTCAAAAAGCATCACTAAAAGTATTAGCAACGTTGAGGCATGCGTCGTTAAGAATGTCATAGTATCTGTGTGTTAAAGGTTTTAGTGACATTCACCGCGTGCCGATAAAAGACAACTTTTATTGATGTGTATGCATTACTAAAAACTCACTTTTAGCAACACTTATTTGTCTTATACAATGATGTTACAAGTTTGTCATTGAAACTTAAGTTTTAATAACATATAAGACTATTGCTAAAAGTGAATCAATGGACATTGCATGTATCTTTTGCAACATATGTAAGCATCAGTAAAAGTATTTCATTTATTAAGAAAATAATATCAAATTTAATAAATAAACTTGTTATCACTAGTATAAAACTGGGCTATAATATTAGTCGAAAAACAACATTATAAGGGTATTGACTAACATCGAAGAAGACGGACTAACAATATTTATATGAATATAATAAAAGTAATATGATATTTGTATACACAACTTAGCTTTCTACAAACATAACAGTTAACTAATTCACTTCAACAAAATTAATATAATTATTTGTCCATTCATAAGCTGTATTCAACTTAAAAAGATAATTGAAATTGGTAACTATAATAAGTAGAAGACTCTAAAACCTCAAGATTACTTGTTGACCCTAAAAAATTGACTTTTTCAACTTTATGAAGTCCCATTGTTAGTTGCACTACACCCAACTTGAACTCAAGCGTCTTCCTACTTCTATCCTGAATATTTTCAATATAACTTCATCAAACTGTTATCTTCTTTAAGAATTAACAAGCACTCAAAATCAACATAATAATTCTAGAGAGATCATAGTTTGAACTTGGAAATAGAAACTGATAATAACATTAAACACCAATTTTATTCTCTGATAGAAATATATAATATATAACAAACTAGATGCCAACAAATGGAAACCATGAACAATAACTAAGTTATGATTATCGTAACTATGAGATAGTCAAAGCACTCTAACATATATTCTAATGTAAACACTTTAGAACAAGCTAGAGTTTGAAGAAGAATGTCTTATAATATTACCTTTTAAAGAGAACACGCCATCTAGTTTGAACTCATAATAATTAAATAAAAACCATAAACAAGAACTAAGTTATGACTATCATAACTGCAAGATAGTCATAACACTAGCTCCAACACTTTAGATTAAACTAGAGTTTTAAGATGAATATTACCCTTTAAAAAGTACTTCAGGGTAGTTCAAACTTCCCTTACTTATTGTGCTCCTAAAATAATTGCAAAATTTTTTAGACAACAAGAATAAGGTTTGAGAGGCCAAACTTTAGTAAAAAAAATCTTAATCAAAATACAATAATATTAAACTTAGTTAATGTTCTTACCTTAACAAAATCTTAAAGATTAACTTCAATGCTTCTAATTAGTTTCAAAGAACAAAATATACCTTCTCCACTTGCCATTCTTCTTTAAAGTCTTTGATTTTTGCTTGTTGTGTTAGATGTATCTTCCCCATTTGTGCTATATCATTATTATGCAATAAAACTAATATGTTGTACATAATAAAAAATATATCAACATTTGCATTATAAATAATAATTATAGCACAAATAAAACCCACAACATACTAGCACATATTTTCAAATCTTTCACTAATTTTCATCAAACCAAACTATTTAAACCTTTCAAACATACTTTCAATACAAAACAATAACAAACAACCACAGACTTTCATTTGGCCGAACCAATTAAAAATACACAAGTATAAAATCAATCTTCAAATCAGATAAACATACTTTTAAACATTTGAAACATACTTTCAAACTCTTATCAAATTGCAATAGTCAAAATTAAATTTGTAAGGAGTGTGAAAACTACTTATAATTCTCGATTCAAATTTGACTCGAACAAATGTCAACTTCCTTAAAGTCTACACAATCAAAAGACAAAATTTAGATATATTAGAATTCAACTCGAAAACCTTAATAAATAGTTCCTAAAACCAAAGCGGGTTAAATACTTACTAAACTTACTCAACTAGTCCCTAAAACTTACTAGTTGGTTTAAATTAATTTTCATCATTTAGCAAATCTTCGAAAAAATCTAAACGAGACTCTACCACCTAAATGTTACCCAGAAAAAGCTTCTTATTTTTTGGAACGAGTAAGAAGGAGCCCAAAACTAGTTTGAACCTACAATCAATAGTTCTCAAGTGTACAATTAAAGAATATATTAATCTAGTTTGAAATGATTCAAAGTGGGATAAATACTTACTAAATTTACTCAAACAATCCCAAAAACTTGCTAGTTGGTTGTTCAGGCTAAAATCGGCGACTCTAATCTATGACAAATGAAATTTATAAACCTCAAACTACAACTAAAACTAATAAGTAGTTATAGCAGAAGTAAGAGTAGAACAAGATTTGATGGAAAATTTTAGTAATAAGAGAAAAGGGAGAGATTATGCAATAAAGTTCAATGAAAAAGAATCTTGGAGAATTTATGTAGATTAAACCAATTCTATCACAGACTTACCAAAATTCATGCAATTAATTGTTCCATAGTACATTAAGGATTATTTCTAATGCCTTAGTTAGCCAATTAAACAATTAGCCCTAATTTAGTTCTTAATTGCTTCCTAAGGACATTCGACAATTAATCTCTAAATTGTATTAATCTCTTGGATTTTCTTAACTACGACATTCTTGAAACTCAAGACTAAGTTTAAGCATGATTATATGAATGTTCTAAATTAGTGGATTCTTTCAAGAAAATAGGAAAAGAAGTCCAAACTTTCAATCAAGATCATTAATTTTTGCAACCTAATTACAATTTTGCTAGAGCGTATAATTTTGCATACAAAAATTAATTAAATCTGATTGGTCAGTTCATTTTTAATTGATTCCACTAAAAATCGTAGCAAGAACATTCAAGAACAACAAATTGCATAATAGAAATTGAAGAAAAGTCTAAAAAATTTCCTAATCTACATAATTCCCCAAAAAAGAAATTACCTACTCATGGAGAGGAAAATTCTTCAAGAAATCCATTGAGTCTTGCATTGAAATGTACCAAGATTGAATAAAATTTTATAGAATTTCTCAAGAATTAGAAAGAAAAGCTCTCAAGTTCGTCAAAATTGATATCTCCCTATGCTGAAGAATTCTAGAAAATTTGAAGTTTTATTTGTTGCGACCCTAAGCTGATGCTGACTCCAATGCTGCGTTGCGACCAACGCACACCATTTTATTTTTTTCATCAATGTCCAGAGCATTGTAATGTTGGGTGTAGTGTCGCAATACTTCCCTATTTTGCAACAAATTGAAGCATTCTATCTTATAGCATTGAGCTAGTGTTGGACCTAGTTATGGGAAGAGTGTTGCAATGCTCCGAGTGGTATTGAAGTGTGTAAATTTGTTTCTTTTAAAGGGTAGAACGATAGTTTGTATTTGCTCTTCTTCTAAGTTGATTCTTTTGACTCCATTAAGCTCCCGACTCCAAAAGTGTTGGGATTGGATTTTACCTATAAAATAGACATTTTAAGCAAATAAATGAAGCAGAATTGAGGGATTTAACATAGAAATCATAGCTCTTTTCAAGACCTATAATTGGTCTAGAATTAATTTACAACATTTAGTAAGGATTCAAAAAAGTCTAAAAGATCATCAAATTAACTATCTTAAATGGGGGATGGGGGTTGAAAAGCATAACCATCTCCTATGAATATTAAAATATTTCTAAATTCTTAATTTCAAGAGAGAAAGAGAGAACACATCAAATCAATCCACAGTCAAAGCAAAAGCTCCTAATGACAAAAACATCTCCAGCCTTCAAATTAACATAGGATCCAATGAATACAATAACAAAATCAATACTAATATCATTCAATGAAATACATAGTGATTTGGAACTATTATATGTAATCGTACTGCTAGTAGTTCCTAAGCCTTTTTTCATACCTTTCCGGCTCTTTTTTTCATATTATTAAAAAAAAAAAAATAGTTTCTTTTTTGTGCAATAAAAACAATAAACATGATTTAGAACTATCGTGTTTTCCATGAGAAATACTCGATAACCAAATGCACGAGTATAGTAAACAAAAACAAGACTAAATGAGGTTAAAGGGCTAACAAAAAAAAAAAGAGTTGGATGTCCAATATACAAAGTATAATGCTTGTGGAAGTATTTTTGTATTAACTAATCTTTGCTACTGTAGTTTGCTCTTAATCCTTTGAAATTATGACAAGAAGCCCCAATGCTACAATGAGAATATACTGCAAACAATAAATAAAGTGAAAATTATTTCCAACTCTTACGCACTGTACCAAACATATGCATGATCAAATATGAGTGGCTATGAAAGATATGGGAAATTTTTGGGGGATCAAAAGGAGGGAAGTAGTCAGTCACGATCTACGAACCTTAATAATCGGCTTTTCGGTCATAATAATAGTCGCCCGGCTAACATAAGGTAAAAAAACTAAAGAAAAGAACACAAAACATGTTTCAACAAACATGATATAGTAATAGTCATAACCATGATAGGTAACTCACTGTAATACACTTAAATTGATGAAATGAATTGGTGGCCTTAGCATCTTCCAAGATTACTTTGGAAAAGAGGATTAATGATAGCAATGGGTGAAAAAATAAAAGCTAAATCATCTAGAGAATAGAGATAGGGGAAAGAAGAAGCAAAACCCCCAATTAAAGTGTAAAGCTAAACAAAAAAGTTACATTCATTCTCATTTTGAAACAATCAAAAGAAACTCAGGAGAAACTGACCTAAAAAACAAATTCTTTAGGACCCAACTACATATAAGAAGTAAGAAGAAGAAATTCGTACCTGAAAAGAACAGATTGGAAAATAAACAAACTCGAGGAAAAAAAAAAAAAAAAAGAAAAAAACAGAAATTGTGTGAGTAATTAATGGGGCAGAACAAATAACACCAAGATAAAGAAATAAGAAACCACATCGAAAAGAAAAAAAAAAAAAAAAAAAACTTATTAAGAAGAAACCACACTCAAAAGAACAAACAGTGAGACAGTGATATTTGTGGGGGATGGTGACAGGGAGGGGAAAAAAGCTCACCGGAAGAGAGATGGTGGTCAAAATTGAATGCCAGAAGAAGAAACCACAAGAAGAATGACAGAAGAGAGAATTGTGAGAAGAGAGATGGATGAAATTTGAGGGCAAAATGGGGGAAAGATGGGAGGGAAATCAAAAGATGTGAAGGAAAATTGGAAGAATCAAAATGAGGGGAAAAGGAGAGGGAAAGCAAGAAAAGGAATGGGGGAAATTTTGTACTTTCTGAAATATTTTGCTTTTCAGGAACGAGGTAATATATTGCTAAAAGTTTTTAATGTTTAGCGGTATCAATTAATGTCACAAATTGTTTTAATGATGCTTTGGTAAATTGCATTGATAATACTAATATTCTTCAACATGTTTTTAAAGTGTTGCTATAAGTTAACTTTTAGTAACAAAAATGGCATGTGTTGCTAAACTTTTGTCACTAAAAGTGGTTTTTCTTGTAGTGGTATTGAGGAACGTGCATCAAGGACCGAGAATGATGTATCGAGTAGTCGAGGATGATCTGGCGAACATCGTGAAAAAGCTATTGTACATCGAATGATTGAGGATGAGGTAGCGAACATCAAGCAAAGGCAACGTTTATCAAGCATCGTGGATCGAATAATCGTATGTCGTGCATTGAGTGGTCTCTCAGTGTGCAGGCTATCAGGTGGATCTCAGGTGCAAAACAATAAACTCACATAGTACTGATGCAAGCAGGAGGCCAATTTTTTTTGTTTTCTAACGGGTGGCCATTTTTCATTGGTACCCTTAAAAAGAGGTCATCCATACAAGAAACCCAAGTGTTATATCTTGGTGGACAGGGACACTAGGAACTCCAAATCCGATGAAGGCATATTTTTGGGCTACTCCATAAATAGTAGGGCCTATCACGTGTACAACAAATGTACATGATGTGTTATGGAATCTATAAATGTTGTTATTGATGATGTCGTGAATGGTTTTGATACTGTCCCTGAGGAAGAACAAAATAGCATGTTACCTGTTATCAGTTCAAATGTCCATGACAAGTTATCTAACAAGTACACTGAAAGCCAGAATGAGAATAGTGAGGATGTAACTAAAGAACATGAAGTTAGTCAGAAGCAACCCTCGAGTAGGGTTCATAAAAATCATCATGCCTCTAACATAATCGGAAGTTTAGAAGAAGGGATCTCCATCAGGAGAAAAGATAAAGTCAACTATCTTGAGATGATAAGTAACATCTGTTTTACCTCCCTTATTGAGCCAAAGAATATCAAGGAAGCTTTTATTGATGAGTGTTGGGTGAATGCAATATAGGAGGAGCTTGGTCAATTTGTGAGGAATGATACTTGGACTCTTATTCCTCATCCAGAAAATGTGAATGTTATAAGGACAAAGTGGATTCTTAAAAACAAATATGATGAAAGTGGAAATGTAACCATGTATAAAGCTCGCCTAGTTGCACAAGGATATATTCAGATTGGAGGAGTATTTTGATGAAACTTTTGCCCCTGTGGCTCGGCCAGAAGTTATCAAATTACTCCTAGGTATTTCGTGTTTGTTGAAATTAAAATTGTTTCATATGGATGTGAAGAGTGTCTTCTTAAATGAGTACTTAAATGAGGAAGTTTATGTTAAGCAACCTAAAGGGCCTTCACATCCTGATTATGTGTACAAGCTCAAAAAGACTCTTTATGATCTCAAACAGACTCTCGGGGTCTGGTATGAACGATTGACCCAGTTTCTTGTTGAGAATGGCTATAATAAAGGAGGAATGGATAAGAATCTAGTTGTAAAAAAATATGATAAGGATTTTGTTATTGTTCAAATTTAGGTTTATTATATTGTTTTTTGTAGGATGCCTAAAAAAATGGTTGATCTCTTTGTAGAACAAATGAAGAAAGAGTTTGAAATGAGTATGGTAGATGAATTAACCTACATTTTGGGTTTTCAAATTAAACAAATAGAAGAAGGCATATTTATTTCTCAAAATAAGTATGCTAGAAGAATTGTGAAGAAAGTTGAGCTTGAACTGACAAAAGTCAAACGAACTTCAACTCCCCCGCACTCTGAGCTGTCCAAAGATGCAAATAGAAATAATGTTTGTGAAAGCTTATATAGAAGCATCATTAGAAGTTTGTTATACCTCACTGCTAGTAGACTTGATATTGCATTTGTCGTTGGAGTCTGTGCTCGATATCAATCTTGTCCTAAATCTAATCATCTCCTCGGTGCAAAGACAATAATCAAGTATATTAATGGGACAAGTGATTATAGGTTATTCTATACTTTTGGTACAAGTAGTTCTCTTATAGACTACTGTGATGCTAACTGGGTAGGGAGTTCTGAGGATAGAGCACTTCAGGAGTTTGCTTCTTTTTTGAAAATAATCTTATATCATGGTTTAGCAAGAAACAAAATTGTATTTCTCTATCCACTGCAAAACTTGAATAAATTGCAACAGGTAGTAGTTGTACTCAATTTATATAGATGAAACAAATGTTAAAGGAATATGATGTTCCAAAGGAATTCATGACTCTTTATTGTGACAACCTTAGTGCTATCAATATATAAAAGAATCTAGTTCAGCACAGTCGAACCAAACACATTGATATTCGACATCAATTAATTTGTGATCTTGTTGAAAATAAGCAAATTATTCTTGAATATGTTCGAACCAAAGAACAGCTCATAAATATTTTTACTAAAGCCTTGGACGCAGCTCAATTTGAAGCCTTAAGGGTAAGTTTGGGCCTTTGCAAAATTAATTTATAGCAACTAATGATTATTTGTTCTTGTTGGCAGGATTGGGTCGTGATTAACAAGCCTACTGTTGAAAATTTACAGTTGGCCCACATATGCTATAATGATGTGACTACTTTAAATCTGAAACTAAGTAGGTGGCAGTTATTAATAGAGGCACTAACTTTTCTCATCATGCTCGTTCATCTTCTTCCCCACTTTTTCTCAAACTACCCGTGTGCTCTGTTTTGATTCTCGTATCTGCATTATGGTAAATACTCAGAAGAAAACCTATGTTGCTGAATAGAAAATGATTCATTTTAAAGAAAAAGAAATTTGGAAAAAGATCGTTTAAGTAAATGTTCCTGCGAAAACAACCAATGCATATGGGGTTCGAATGCGAGGATTACATTCTCCCTCTAACAATAATCTTGTTGCTTCTCGTTTCATTAAGCGGAAGAGATCGAATGTTGCTTCTTCTGTCTCTACTAAGAGGAAGATCAACTTGTTATCTACAATCGCCCTAACTATGATTGACTTAATGGGATCAAGTAAGACTATCTTGGCTTATTCAAATAAATAATCTTCTAATGGTTCTTCTGAGTCTGAACAAGATTATCGTGTTATGAGTCATGTTTCTGAGCAAAAAGATATGTATGATAACGGTGAACCATCATATGTATAAGTTAGGTTTTTGAAACATCTGTTTCTGATAAAACTAATGTTGCTTCTACCATTGAAAATAGCCCTATTGTTAAGAATATTAATGTCTCTAGAATTAGTTCTGACGTTCCTTCGAATGTTGTTAATCAATCAGAACTGATTGATTGTGTTATGCATGAGTCTGGTCTGAGTTTTAATGTTGCTATTGGCATAAATATGCATGTTGTTGATCCCAATGGTCATGCTATTTTATTGTTTGTGCTTGAAATGCAAAGTATTATTGAAGCTTCCATTGAAAGTGAGTCTGTTCATAATGATATTTGTGATTTTTATAAAAATTAAGAAATAAATAATGAAGTTGTTGGGGACTCTGTTAACTTATCACCTGCAAGTGAGAATGTAGTCAAGGGGAATGTAGAGGATAGTGAATTAGATAGACTAAATGTTAATTATGATCAATTTGAAAAAGGGGAGAGTTTTGCAAAACCTTTGTTGATCCTCACGAGTTAAATAAGTCCAGTCACGATGATATGCTTCTGAGCCAACTATTGTCCAAGATGAAAGATGTTGCAGAGAATGCTAGCACAAGTTATGAGACTTCACAAGACAGTCTTGATGAAAATGAGAATTTGTTCGAGTCATCCAAAGATTGGGCTCTAAGAAGTAGTTCGGCTGAAGAAATTGAACAAATTCAAGGTCTTACTACTAGAGCACTTGCTCGGATCCAAAAGAAAAAGACTACATTAGCCATTGTTCCCCCTGTGTCTCTTGATGGTGTATCCTTTCATTCAAATGAAAGTACCTTCTTCTGGAAGGTTGCGATTAAAAGGAAGATTTTTACTGAGAAATAACAGTTTGATAGGGTTCAAGAATGTCTTGACATTATAGAACTCATTGTTAAAGCTGATCTGATGAAGGCTATATTAAATCTTCTTTATTGTCCTAAACTCATGAGAGAATTTATTGTGAATCTCTTACCTGCTTTTGATGATTTCAATTCTCCTGATTTTCACAGAGTTCATGTCAGAGGTCACATCTTGGTGTTTACTACTAGTGTTATAATAAGTTTCTTAATAGGAATGTTCTCCCAAACACTCGTGAGTTGCATCCTTCCATGACAGACTTAGTTTCTAAACTAACTGGAAGTTTGAAGTGGTAGGAAAAACAAGCACGCAATAGAAGCAATTAGAATCAATAAACACTCTAATTACATTTAATTTGAACTCTATGAAGCATGCAAAGCAATTTTACAGAAAATGGTTTCAAGAACATCATACATTTAAAGAATCCTCCAAATCCAAGCTGCTCTTCATGAAATCTCAGCTTCAAATCCTCAGTGAACCACCAAGAGATCTTCTCTACTATTCTCAACCTTGAATTTGAGTGGTGGAACTCAAGATTGAAGTGAATTGTGAAGGGATTTGGTGAGGGTTTGAGGTAGAGAGAAGTAGTTTTTGCATAAACTTTTTCAGCATTCCTCTCTTTTCAAATCTAAGAAATTCTAAGGTTTTATTAAAAACTTTCATACAAGCATGCTCAAACTCAAAATTTGATACTTCAATTTGAAGTGATAAGTGGCCTAGGTGTTTTAATTTGGTGTTGAAAAGTGGAATTCCAATAAAATTTTCAAGATTGGAAATTTCCACTAACAACCTCAATTTTCATTTCAATTTTAATATTAATTAATTCAAAAATTAATTAAAATCAAAACTCAAAATTCAATTTCTTAAATTGAATAAAAAATAAAAAATAATTTGATTTTAATTAACTAAACACATTTAATTAAATAAATAATAATTTAATATCAAATATTAAATTAATCAAACATCTAATTTTAAACATGAATCCTATTCATGTAATTAATATTTAAATCAATATTTAAATATTATGAACTCTTCAATTTAATTTAATTTTGATAAATTAAACGTTTAATTATATCGAATATAATTATGCAAACCCTAATTGTAATTTGAACACTTCAAATTGAAAACCCTAAATTCAATTTGAACACTTCAAATTGAAATCATTTCAAATTCACTCAATTTACTAATCAAGGTGTTCATGTTTTACGAGTTAGTAGATGGACTTTATGGACCTACAGATCATGATCTCCAACAATTTGAGATTAATTGGATAAACTCTTTAGACCGAATTCATTCGTTAACTACCGAGTCACACTACTATAGCTCAATAGTTGCACTCTTCTCACTGTAGATATATTTGTGTCAACTTGATTTAACTATAACCAATAAGTCGACCCTTCGGAGGTTGTTCGTAATAACGGTTGGGTCAAATGTTGTTTTACCCCCAAAATTATATCTTGCTTCTTAAGTTCCCGAAGGAACTCTCTGGGGAGAGAACCTTGAGCGGAAGCAGATTGACCAAATTCTATTTTCATTGAATATAGATTTTTATAGTAAACTAGAAACAAGATATGCATTTAATTATAAATTAACCCATGCTAATGAAAAGGTCTCAGAAACTTCATCTTTGAAGATCTTTTCTTCACAATTTCCCTCGAACAACACCAAGAACCTCTTGGAGACTTTCTCCAAGAGAAAAACCTCGAACAAGTACGAACACTACCACGAATATTTTCTTGGTATTCTCAGGGTGAGAACCCAGGAAGGGTGGGCTCTGGCTATTTTGGATTTAGAGGGAAAACTGTGGAGAGGAGGAAAGATTGAGAATGTTCTCTACAACTCAAAAAACACACAGAACTCTTCTATTATTTTTTTACTTTTTTTTTAAAATTTTTTTTCAATCGATCAACAGGCTTAGGCAAGAAGAAGAAAAAACATTTTCTTTAATAACCACCTACCACTTACGTGGGTGGAGAGAAAAGAAGGGGAAAGGAGTTGTAACTCCCTTCCTTATTATTAAAATAATAATACATATAAATATAAATACGATAACTAACTTATCATATTATATATAAATATTAAATTATATGTTATATCAAATATAACATATAACTTATAGTTTTAATATTGTATCACATACAATATAAGCTATAGTTTCTTTTCTCTTTTATATGGCATTTAATATAAATCATATTTATATTGAATTTAACAACTATGAATCCAATTCATAGAAAATATATTTGAATCTCATTTAAATTTTTATTTCCTCCCATTAATCTATAATATATTAAATACATTATGACAATTATATCACATATAATTAAACAACTTAATTATATCATATACAATTAAATCCTTCTATTCATTTGAACAATTCAAATTAATCCAAAAACTGATTCTCAATTAATTCCATTGAGCTACCAAGGGGACCTCATGGACTTTTAGCTTGAAGCTTCAATGGTACATGAATAATTAATTAAATTCTTTAATTACATTATTCACCATCTGTTAACTGTCGGATACTCCACTAATGACCGACAGCTGCACTCTTCGCACTACATATATATTTATGTGTCCATTGAATATAACCAATCGACAGTACGATGACCCTTCACAAATTGCTCGTAAGTACATGTAGGCCAAATTACCGTTTTGCTCCTGTAGTTACATCTAACTCCTTAAGTACCACTGATTCCTCTAATGAACAATAAATCATAGTTCAACTATGACTAAACCCCTCTCGAGCCAGGAGAGGGTGTGGCATCACATTGTTCAAGACACGAAATCAGCCCTTAAGGGAGCAATTTATCTATTTACCCCTACCTCGGAGAATGAGTGAATTCCATCTTGTGTAGCTGTGTTCCCAGCTCCTCAATCAGACGAATCCCTAAAATGGTAGGCTTGTTGAGTCGGTGATCTGGCCACTCTCACCCATATAAATCAAACAAACGCCTTCATAGGTAGAAGTTCACAACTCACTTAGGATTCAGGTCATGTTACCTATGGTCATCCTGGTGAAATGTAAGTCTCTATTATGAATGGCGTTATATAATGAGACTAAACATTTCGTGGTTTGGTCTTATACAAACTCCTTTGTATAGAATATCCCCGCTCACATGTCTATACATGAATGATCAGGATCAGATCATTTGTAGCACTTTACAACAATTGTAATACCTACAAAGCGGGCCATACTCGTAGTGTCACAATGATAAGGCCCAGCCTTATCCATCTACTACAGACCATTTAGGTCATCACTTAAATATGATCCACCCGTATGTCTCTACATACATGTTTTAGTTACAAAGATAACCTTGGATGTTAGTTTATTGGTTTGTGGTTAATGCAACTAAAATATCATATATTTTATAGACAATGAATAAAATATCATATATTTTATTAAATACACAATGAGTTTATTCAATAATATTTACAAACTATCGGACCTTACGAGATTTAGGGCATCAACCCCAACAGTTCAACTGATCCTCTAATGAAAAAATGGTTTGTGATCCAATCACTAAACTGAATCCCTCTCGGTCTAATGAGAGGGTGGGGCCTCTTAATCAAGACCTGGAATCAGTACTTAAGAGAACAACCTTTTTCATATCCTTAAATCAGGTAGACGTGAATTCCATCTTGCACCCTATGTCCCCAGCTATCTGCTCGATGTTACCCCTGAAATGGGAGGTTTATTGAGCTGGCGCTGTTGAGTCAACCCTCACATATTCAAATCTAAGGATAATCCCAAACAAACAAAAGTTCATAGTTAGCTCCAGATTAGGATCGAGTTACCTAGGTCATCTATGTGAAATGGTTAGTCTTAAACAGTAAACAACGTTATAAAGTAAGAGTGACTTATTTCTTGGTCTGATCTTATGCAAACCCATTGCATAGGACGCCCCCAGTCCTCATGTCAGTACATGAACAGATCAGGATCACTTCGTTTGTAGAACCTTACAACAAATTGTAACAATTACAGAGTGGGTCGTATCCTATAGTGTTACCAGAGTAAGACACCCAACCTTATTCATATACTAGAGACTGTTTTGGTTATTTACTCGAACTTGATCCATCTTTATGTTTCCACATAAAGTTCAAGTATTCATGTAATAGCCATGGATCTTAGTTTATTGGATTTAGTCTTTATAAATGCAATCTACATATTCAACAACTTTATTGAATAAATGTAATAACATCTTTATTGAAAAAATAGAATATGTTTAACTTTACAAACTGTGAGTTTTAGGACATACAACCCAACATGAAGAATGTTTGGCCTAAGACTGGGTAGCTTGCATCAACTAAGCTGAGTGTTAAATATGTTGTGGTGTTTCACATTGGGATTGCAAATTGGTGTTGTTCATCTCACCACTCTGGTCTATCAGTTGCTTTAGCTACCTTGTTATTTCAAATTGGAAAGGGTGCTCCTTTTGACTAGGAGCATTTTTTATTGGACAATTACGAAGGCATATTGGATCACAAGCTTTGAGATTACCTATAACTTATCCTCGGCATCATGTTCCAAATATTCATCTGCCTTCTCCTACTACAACTGAGGAAGTCCCCAATACTAACTTCGTTGTTTCTAAACGAATTGAATTTCCAACATAATCGTGTGAACGCAGTGTCAATGTTAAACAATTTCCAAAAACACAAAATTCAAAGGAAAACCTAGACAAAAAAATAGGATAAACATCTATGATAAAGCATACTACTGAGAGAGTGGAAGGGATAAGTTTGAAGAACTTACCCTTGAAGACTACTCTTCACGTAACTCCTCTCCTCCTCTAGGATAGCACGAATAATATTTCTTTTGAACTCAAAGTATTGCAAGATCTTCCTACGAACACAACTAGTCACGAATAGAGGACACCACCAAAAGGATTTTCTTGCCATTCAGGCAAGGAATGAAGATTGTGGGATCTCTTGTATTTTGGAAGATGAAGGGAATTGCAAAGAGGATTTTTTTAAGAGAGATGTGCTTGAGAGAATCCTTATTTATTTATTTATTTTTGTTCCTTTTGTAACTCTTACAGAACTCAAAGTGAGAGTGATAATCATGGAGGGGAGTTATAACTCCTCTCCCCTTAACACATAATAACTCCCTTTCGAAATTATATTTATTTAATTACCCTCCTATTGTTTATTGAGCTCGATCTATATCTAGCCTAAAAAACTCGATTAAGCTCTTCTTCTTACACACAAAGGTTTTAGCTCTCGTATTGCGGGTTGTCCACTTCGTTCAGTGACATTAGGGCTCTACCCAACTCAACCTTGGTGATTAAGTTCAACTTTAGTTGGTGTGACATGAGTAGATTCTAGGGTATGAGGTCTTGTCCGTGTGGAACCTATCTTTCCGGAATGATGAATTTTTTCCCTATATATATTCGATTTTGGTTAGAGTCGAGTGATGAAGCTTACGATTCTGTCATTAGTGAGAAGCAAGTCAACTCTATAGCCCTAAACTAAAGGAGCAGGTCAAGTTCATTCAGTTCAGCTTGAGGGAAAAATTACGTGGCTGAACTGCTAGTCCAGCAAAGATCATTGTTTTATCCTTAAAAGCAAGAGGTTGAAACTGAGATATTGAAGCACACACCCTTTATCTTACGCTATGGGTAAATAATCAAAGGCAACGAGCCATATATATATATATATATATATAAATATATATAATCTCATTTAATATATAATTAAACTAATAATATTAATTAATTAACATTTAAATATTATATATTTAATTTCATTTGAATCATATTCAAATGACATCCTCTCACATAATCTATAGTTTTAATATAAATCTCATTCATATTAATTTTAACCTATAGTATTTATATGAATCACATTCATATATTTAATATTTAAATCTTATTCAAATATATTACTCTCATATATTATATAGTATTAATTACAAATCATTTTTATAATTAACCATATATTATAACGTATCAATATACATTATATTAATTTGAATCCCATTCAAATATTTATCTCTCTTATTAATTATAAATCATATTTACAATTAATTATAATGTATCATATATATTATATTGATTTGAATCTTATTCAAAACTTTATTTCTCGTATACATATGATGTATAAATCATACGTATTATAATGTATCAATATACATTATACTTTGCATTATTCATATTATTATAAATTTTTTCTTAATAATTTGAACAATTCAAAATTATTCCAAAACCATTTATTCCTTGTCTTATCCTAAGTGAGCTAGCAAATGGACCTAATGGACCTACTTGTTAGAAGCTCTATTGATACAAGATTAACTAATTGTCTTTAATTAATTAATCGATATTCATTAATTGCATGCCACCCCACTAAAGACCCACAATTGCACTCTTCACACTATAGATATATTTATATGTCTATGAATATAACCAATCAATAGTAAGTCGACCATTCACGAATCGCTTGTAACTACAGCTGGATCAAATTATCATTTTACCCCTATAGTTACATCTAACTCCTTAAATACCACTGATCCCTCTAATGAACAATTAGTTATAGTTCAATTATAAACAAAACCTCTCTCAGGCTAGTGAAGGGTGAGACACCTCATTGTTCAAGACCCGGAATCAGCCCTTAAGGGAGCAATTCATCTACTTACCCTAAAACCATGAAGAAGTGAATTCCATTTTGTGTAACTACATTCCCAGCTACCTACTCGGACAAATCCTCAAAATGCTAGGCTTATTGAGTCCATGAATCTGGTCACTCTCACCCATACAGATCAAAGGATTGCCCTTATAGACAGGAGTTCACAACTCACTCAGGATTAAGGTTGAGTCACCTATGGTCATCCTATTGAACTGTTAATCTCTTCAAGTAATGGCATTATCAAGAAAGACTAATCATTTCACAATCTAGTCTTATACAAACTTTTTATATAGGATACCCTCACTCATATGTTTCCACATGAACGATTAGGGTCATATTGTTGTAACACTTTACAATTACTATAACAATTACAAAGTGGGTCGTATCCGTAGTGTCACTAGAATAAGACGCCAAACCTAATCCATATACTACAAACCATTTAGGTTAATACTTAAACATGATTCACCTGTAAGTCAACCAAATACATGTTTAAGTTATATAAAATAATATTGGATCTTAGTTTATTGGAATGAGTTAAATAATTCTAAATTTCAAATAAAATAACTCCTTATTTTATTAAATAAATGAATTTTGTTATACATTACAAACCACGAAATTTAGAGCACAGTCCCCAACAGTGTTCACCTTTGCTCATCATCTTATGCCTTCGTTATTTGAGGAGATTAAAATTCTAAATGATGTGATCGTGCTTCAAGATCGAAAGCATAAGCTTACTGCATTGATAACCTTGATGAGCCAGGTTGGGGAGAATCTTGATCGTGTTGGGCCCTCTTCATGAGATTCTTTAAGCTAGAGGGGGAGTTGGTTTGTCTATTAATGTTTTTTTTTTTTTTTGCTTGGACGAATGGTTGGTTAGTTGGATGACTGCAGCTGCAAATATTTGGTTTAGTGTTTGAGTTGTTATTTGTTTCTATTGATGTTTTGTTTTTCTCTTGAGTTGTTTTTGTTCCTTTCAGTTTGAATTGTTCTGTGATTGTTTGTTGCTTCTTTTGGTTTGCAGACTTGTTCTTATGGACCTTCATTTCCTCTATGGATTAACAGTCTTGTTTTATATGCCTTCCCTTGTGAATTGTTAATATGGGTTTATTGTGTTGATTATGTTCTATCTTAAAAAAATATATCTTAACCAAATGGGGAGTGTGCTAGAAATATGATATTGGCTAAATATATTTGTGAAAGTTCCTGGCATTACTTTTTTGGGCTTTCTAGCTGTCTCTATTTTTATCTCTGATGGACCTTATCTCAGAGGTTGTTCTTGTTAGGGTTGATACCCTAAATCTCGTTGGTCATGTAGTTTGTAACTATAATATACAAATGATTTATTTATTTAATAAAATATGAGATATTTTTTTTCGACGTTTAGTAGCACTAACCCACAAAACCAATAAACTAATATCCAAGGTTATCTTCTATAGCTTAAACATGTATGTAGAGACATACAGGTGGATCATGTTTACTTAATAACCTAAATGGTCTGTAGTAGATGGATAAGGCTAGGTATCTTATCCTGGTGACACTACGAATACGGTCCACTTTGTAGATGTTACAATTGTTGTAAAGTGCTATAAATGATCTGATCCTAATCATTCACGTAAAGACATGTGAGCAGGGGTGTTCTCTACAAAAGGGTTTGTATAAGACCGAACCACAAAATGAATAGTCTCATTATATAACATTGTTAATAGTAGAGACTTACATTTCACAAGGATGACCGTAGGTGATATGACTTGAATCCTGAGTGAGTTTTGAACTCCTGCATATAAAGGCGATTCTTTGAATTGTATGGGTGAGAGTGGCCAGATTGCTGACTCAATAAGTCTACCATTTTAAGGATTCGTCTAATTGAAGAATTGGGAACACAACTACACAAGATAGAATTCAATCGTTCCCTAATGCTGGGGTAAGTAGATAAATTGCTCCCTTAAGGGCTGCTTCCAGGTCTTGAAGAATCACCTTCTTTTGGCCCAGAGCGGTTTGGTCATAGTTGAACTATGACTTATTGTTCATTAGAGGGATCAATGTTACTTAAGGAGTTAGATGTAATTACAAGGGCAAAACGGTAATTTTGGCCCAACTGTACTTACGAGTAATTTGTGAAGGATCATCACACTGTTGATTGGTTATATCTAATAGACATGTAAATATATCTATAGTGCAAAGAGTGCAGCTATCGGTCTTTAGTGGAGTGATTGACAGTTAATGGATGTTGGATAATTTAATTAAAGAAGTTTAATTAATTATCTAAGTACCATTGATGTTTCAATCTACAGGTCTATAAGGTCCCATTTGTAGCTCACCAGGAATTATTGAGAATTAATTTTGGATTAATTTGAATTGTTCAAATTAATTGAGATAATTAATTTAAATTAATTACATGTGATATAATTAATATAATGTATTTGATACATTATAATATAAAGTTTATTTTGAGAGGAATTAAATACTGAATATGATTCAAATACTATTTATATGGATTGGATTCATATAATTAAATTTAGTATAAATGTGATTTATATTGTTATACATTATTGAGAGAAGTAAAAACTATAGTTTATATCATATTTGATACAATATAAAAAGTATAGGTTATATGTTATATACGCTATAACATATGGTTTAATATATATTATATGATAATTTAGTTATCATAGAAATATATATTAAATTTTTATTATTATTTGTTAAGTTGAATTTTGAATTTAATTTGGGAGGGAGTTATAACTAACTCTCTCCACCTATTTTCTCTCAGTTTTAATCGTGTAGTGGGGAGTGTTGATTCTTTTACGGTTTTTCTTCATCTTCTTCACAGAAATGTGTTTTTTTACTGTAGATTCCCAAAAAAGAACACACAATGCCTTTCTCTCAAATTCTCTCCCTCTTCCCAGAAGAATTCAGAGTCCACACCTCCTGAAATTCTCAACCCCTGTGGAGAATACAGAAGGCTTCACTTGGTGGTGTCCTCATTGGATATTTGTGATCGAGTTGTTCGTGATAGATCGAGGAGGGATTTCGTGAAGAAGTTGTTCTTCAAGGGTAAGTTATTTTCTAACCCTAATTCTCTTCTTTGTTTTCCTTCAAAAGCATGTTGTAATTTTTGTTAAAATGCATAATTTGGATTCTGAATTTTATCATTCTATGAAATTAAAAATTTAGGAATGATTCGCGCTTCCACAATGCACCTCATCGTTCCTTCAGTTCTTCCAACTATCAAATCTGCATAATATTTCTTTCCTTATTTAACTTATTCTGCAGATCATTTTTTGTTTTGTTTTTGTAATATTTTCCTTTTTAGTGAACTGATGAATTTATGTGAGAATATTTTCTATTATTCCGTTGTGCTATTTAGCATAAGAAGTTCTCTTGTTAGGGTTGTCGCATCTATCATTTGTAAGATTGTTATATGAGCTTTAAGGATTCTTGCAGTACTATATTGCTTTTGAGAAGAAGTTCTTTGACTTATCTGTGGTGGCGTATTCTTCGTATAATCTCATTGCATTCACAAAGGTTTGATTGGTCTTAGGGGCTGCCTAAGACATTGTCCAACGAGAATGATTTCTCAAGCCTTAAGGGAAGCCTAAGATGTCATTCATCAAAAAGGGAGTTCTCAAAATTTAGAGGGAGACTAAGTTCTCATTTGAAAGAAGTTCACAAGTAGAAGAAAATATATCATCAAGTGAGAAGGAGTCTCACACACTTAGGTGGAGTTTAAGTATTTCAACACTAATATTCATATACTTACGAGAGTTTAAGTTCAAGAGAGGGGGAGTCTCACATCTAGGAAGAGCCTAAATTTGTAATGGTTTGACTTTCATGTATTAGTGGAGTCCGATCTCAAGCAAGATTGGTGGTCTCTTCTTTGGCACTCTTTCCTCCTCCTCGACCATGGGCACTTTGCTCTTATCTTCTATTTTCAATGCCACTTTCTTTGGTACTGCTTTTTTTCTTTGTGGCTCTAGCCACCTCCTTCTCTGGTTGTTTCTTCTTGCCAACTACCTTTTTCTTTTGTTCTTCCTCCCTCAATATCCATTTTTCGTCTTGAATTTTTTTCACATTGCGCTTGATGTGTTGAGCCTTCTCTCAGTGGACTCTCTTTTCTTCATCGATTTCTTACCTCATTTCTTTTCCAAACTCTAATGTGGCACGCTCTGCGCTATCCATCGATGCTTCGGCCTCGCTTATGATGCGGCCCAGTGATCTCAATATCCTCATCGCATATTTCATGATGAAGTTCCATCGCGGCGACGAGGATCTTGGCTTTCTTCTTTAGCTCATGGAAGCTCTTTCACTTTTTTAGCCTTAGCGGCGAATTTTATGGCCAACCGGTCTGTGGAAGAGGTAGGCAGTCTTATCTCTTCTTCCTCCCTTCTCCCTCTGCCTTACTTCGTGTTCTTTAGTTGAAGTGTCTCTTCCTCTTCATCTAGTAAAACAACACAGTGAGTCGCAACCATCCTCTCATCGCCTACCTTGGCGTTCTGATTCATATTCTTTTGTTCGAATGCAGCGAACATCTTTCCGATAGGCCATTCCCTGGCACTTATTAGACTTGATGCATTGGACACTAGCACCTCAAGGCCACTTACCGGATGGCTAGATCCATGCGATGAGACTTCTTATCCAGCCCCCACCTTGTTGGGCTAGTTAACAATGCCTTCATCGTCAAAAGACTCGAGTGGCTTCAAATTTCTAAGGATTTCACTGTATACTCCTCGCTCATCTCTTCTCCTTGCTTCGTTGGCTTTAGAAGTCAGTGGTTGAACTCATTCTTATAGGGATGACGAGCGTGATAATGTGGGTTCTTGTTGGACTATGGAGGTAGGCCTGATAAGGTTAGGGCTGAAAGGCAGAGGAGCCACCACATTTGGTGGCAGAGCATACATTGGGGTGAGGACGATTGGGAAAGTTATGGGGTTGATGCTCTTCGATGGTGTTACCACTTCGTAGGAAGAAGATGAGGTGGCAACGGGGGTGAATGAGGTGATGTTTTGGTAGGCCATTAGTATAGAAAAGGAATGTGCTAAAATGAAGCTTGGTGAAGAAGAAAGGGAAAGTGACAGTGATGATCAAGGGCTTACCAAAAATCACAAAATTTAGGTTTCTTTGAAAGCGTAGGAGGAAGGGAGGGGGGGGAGGGGGGGGGGCGAAATGGGGTTTAAATAAGCGTGTGAGGAGAGAAAAACGATAGGTCGCCCGGTTTGAGATGATGTTAGTGCATTAAATGAATGTTCGATGTGAAAGAATGTCAGATGACGCTCATGATGGCATCTTTCAACGATCCTAATGGTCAAATTTTGACGTTCTTGGTTCCCTCGCCTGCGATGAGTTTAACTGGAATGCGTTGAGTTGATATTTTAGTGCATTCCAAAATTCATCGCAATACTCAACGCTTCTAAACCCTATTTTTAACTATACACAGACATCCAATCTTAAAAAGCAATCAGTATTCATAAAAGTAGAAAACAATCAATTAAGAAATAAGTGAAATAAAGGAAAAGCATAAAATGATACAAAAAGGATATGATGCATCCCTGAAAAGATGACACCGTTCTCAATGCAGGAACTCTCCATTCATCATCATTCAGATTTTCCGAAGTCAATGGAGTATTTTTCACGATCAAAATCACCTCCAAAATATGGCTTGATCCTCTAGCAATTAACTTTAAATGCATTGGACCCATCCTCATGCGTTAGCTCTACCGCTCCTTGAAGGTAGATCTTCTTGATAACAAAAAGTCCTGACCAGCGTGATTTTAGTTTCCTTGGAAATAGATGGATATGTGAGTTAAACAATAAGACTTTTTGGCCAACTTCAAAATTTTTCTTACTAATGTGTTGGCCATGCTAACGCTTCATGTGCTCTTTGTAAATTTTGGCATTCTCGTACGCCTGTAATCTCACTCATCTAGCTCAACTAACTACAACTTTCTTCCTTCTCCTGATGCAACCATACTAAAGTTGAGCTTCTTGGTGGCCCAAAATCCTTTATGTTCAAGCTTCAAAGGCAAATGGCAAGCTTTACCGAAGACGAGTGCATATAGGGACATTCCAAAAGGCGTTTTATATGCCTTGCGGTAAGCCTATAATGCCTCTCCAACTTTTGTGCTCAATCCCTACGCGTTGAATTAACAACCTTCTCGAGTATGGATTTGATCTCTCTGTTGGACACCTTAGCTTGTCCATTTGTTTGAGGATGGTAAGTTGTCGCAATCTTGTGATGCACATTGTATTTAATCATAAGCTTGCTATGATATAATTTATGAAATGAGTCCCTTCGTCTCTTATGATGGCACATGGGTGCCAAAGTGAGTAAAAATATTTTTCTGCAAGAATTTTGAAACTGTTGCCGCATCATTTGTAGCACATGAAATTACTTCGACTCACTTTGAAACATAATCAACAGCTACCAAAATCTGCTATACTGTGGGAAGAGTCAGTAGGTATCAGTCTAACCCGGGATAGGGTCACTGGACCGCAGTCAAGAACATCCTCAAGTATCTTCGGAGAACAAGGGACTACATGTATGGACTAGGGATTTTATCCTTACTGGATACACAGATTCTGACTTTCAAACCGATAAGGACTCTAAGAAGTCTACTTCAAGGTCAGTTTTCACTCTTAACGGAGGAGCAGTAGTGTAGCGAAGCACTAAGCAGGTGTGTATCACCGACTCCACGATGGAGGCCGAGTACGTAGCGGCTTTAAAGCTGCTAAGGAGGCCGTTTGGCTCAGGAAGTTCCTAACAGATCTGGAAGTTGTTCCAGACATGTCTAGGCCATCACCCTCCATTGTGACAATAGTGGTGCTGCGGTGAACTTTAGGGAGCCTAGGACTCATAAGCGCGACAAACATATAGAGCGGAAGTATCTTCTTATCTGCGAGATAATGCATCGAGGGGACGTGATAGTCACGAAGATCGCCTTGGAGCACAATGTTGCTGACCCGTTTATGAAGGCTCTTACGACTATAGTTTTTTAATGTCATCTTCAGAGCATGGGTCTACGAGACTGATAGCTTGTAGAAATACAAGCTATTGTAGCCTTTTACTTAAAATTATGAGGGATGATTAGCAGAATATGTGTTGATAATACTAAGAATTTATATGGAAAAGTGAGCTTGCATCGACCAGTACTAAAAATCCTCGCTAACCCTATATCATGTGTTATATTGCATCAAAATGTCTATTTTTGTAGCAATTGTAGGAATTGATCGCATGCGTTGATCCCAGATCATCGCAAAGTTGATCGCATGCATTAATCATCAAGAAGACAAATTCATCGCATGGATGTTGCAGCTACAGAGTAATAACCGTGATAGAAGGTTGATCGCAAGGTGGGTGGAATGCGTTGGTACTTTGGGAGAAAAGAGCATGAACGTATACCTTGGGAGTATCAATAAGATAAGGTGATATTGACATTACCCATACCGCAACAAAGGTAACAGTGAGTCAGAACGCAATCATCAATGTTGTCGGCGTTTAAGCTCTATACATAGCACCTTGGATCTTCACTTCAAACCATCCGAGTTTCTGCCTTAAGGTAGATCCTTGTGATCATATATGAGAGTATGAGCAGACACTCTTGAGGATTCTTCACCTCCATAGCCCATTTCGAGTGACGACCAGAGTTTCGCCGAAGATAGAGCTCGAGAGAGACTTCTCCACCATTCATCCATGGCACCACCGGCAGGCTTGATGTACATCTAATGGAAGTAAGAGATTTCCTACATCTAGCCCTCCATCTTTCTTCTTATCTTTGTATTGTATTACATTTTGGCTTAAGACTTTAATACATTTTGTAATCAATGTATCTCTTTAGTTCCTTCAACACCATCTTCATCATCTTCTTCTTCTTTATCATCTTTTACTTTCATTGCAGTGAGTTAACTGTAGATTGCAAAAGTTATCGCATACTCAATCATACGACATAGATATATGACGCATATAGCAAACCACCGAGAGGTGTACGTTGTGCGAGTATAGTGAGTCAATCCTCTTTGCTTAGTGCGAGGCTATCACAATGCTTGTTTATAAGCTGAGTACCAATAACCAACTGCCCGAGAGGGTAAATAGTGGAACTCACTAAGCAAAGTAAGCAGTGTTTCTAGAGATAGGAATAATCTTATGCTCAACGCAACCATGCGTTATAGAGATATAAGCATGAGGCTGACCACCGAGAGGTGTGCGATGCGTTAGTGTGGCGAGCTGGGATTACCCTTACGACCAAGCTTAATGACGCGGAGAATTTATCCACTCCATAATTCTATTTCTTCATGCATCTTATTACGCGTTAATAGTCGCCGCATCTCTACCAATTCTCATAGTTAAACTTCCATTGCTCAATCTGTTTAGTTAGGAGTAGGAGTAGCGCATAATCCATTAACTTCTGTCTTTTTACTTTTATTTATCACCTCAAACGTATTGCTTCACAAATATTATTGAGTTTCAAGTCTCTGTGTTCGACCTCGGATCATCCCGAGAAACTTGCGTTCTCGTTATACATGGCGAGAAAGCAAGAAAACTTGTGATAGGAACGCATGGTCATCGTATACGTGTTTAACGCATATTGCATATTTTCCAGTCCAATGCATGACCATCGACGCATGGAGATTAACGCATAACATAAGATAAGCATATTTATTTTCCACTCCTTTTTCCGAATCAACAAGTTTTTTATTCGGGTCACCTTCAGAGCATGGGTCTACAGGACTGTCCGCGGCTGGACTAGGGCAAATGGGAGACATGCGAGTGGGGGCGTCCTATACAAAGGAGTTTGTATAGTACCGGACCATGAAGTGTTATAGTCTCGTTATATAACGCCGTTCATGACAGAGACTTCACTTCACTAGGATGACCATAGGTAACATGACTTCAATCATGAGTGAGTTGGGAACTCCTATCTTTGAGGGCAGTCTTTTGATTTGCATGGGTGCGAGTGGCCAGATCACCGACTCAAACCTACCACTTTGAGGATTCGTTTGATTTAGGAGCTGGGAACTCAGCTACACAAGATGGAATTCACTCATTCCCCGAAGCAAGGGTAAGTAGATAGATTGCTCCCTTAAGGGCTGATTTCGGGGCTTGAATGATGTGGTGCCACATATCTTTTCATGGCCCGAGAGGTGTCCATACATAGTAGGACTATTTTGTATTAGAGGGATTAGTGGTACTTAAGAAGTTAGATGTAACTACAGGGGCAAAACAGTAAATTGGCTCAGCTGTAGTTACGAGCATCTGTGAAGGGTTATCATACTATTGATAGGTTCTATCCGATGGACACAAAAATATATCTATGGTGAGAAGAGTGCAATTATTGGTCTTTAGTGGAATGCCTGATAGTTAGCGGATGGTGGATCTCGTGGCTAAAAAGTTTAGTCAGCTATTCACGTACCGTTGCAGCTTCGAGCCATAGGTCCATAAGGTCCCCTTGGTAGCTCAATGGATTCAAGTTGAGAATCCATTTTTGGGTCAATTTGAAGAGTTCAAATTGACAAGAGGGAGTTCGATTATATATGATATGATTGACATAATGTATGAGATACATTAAATGGAGGAAAATGATATAAATATAATTTATATCTGGTGGAGGAGAAAAGGACTATGGTTCATTTGTTGCATATGATGTGATATTAAACCATAAGTTATAAATATAATATGATTATATTTATTTTTTAATTAAACAATTATGGGATAATTGTTGCCTGGCTTTTTCTCCGTAACCGAATGAGTTAGTGGGAGGTTGCATTTAGTTTTCATAACTGAAGGATAAAACGAAAATTGTTTTTATTTTGCAAGAGATCAAACATTCTCTCATCGATTGTGTATACTGCCTATCGCCTAGCAAATCGAGAGCATACACGACAGCTCAAAGTTTCTAAACGATCGTGTACACACACGTTTTTGTTAAACGATTGCCTAGAATTACCTAAACGATCGTCTAACTTTTTCTAAGCGAACACGCATCTGAGCGTTGTACTAAACAATCGTCTATATGATCAATCCCCTTTTACTTTACAATCGTGTACCTTTACCTAAAAAATCAAGCACCCGTCGATATGATAGACACCCGATATCTCCCACTTGCTTGGTCGTGATAAACGATCGTTCCTCCTCCTTCCCTCTACAAAATCCAACAGAGCCCACCCCTCCTTGATTCTCATTCTGAGAATACCGAGGGTGTCGAGTGGTAGTGTCTTCCCTGTGTAGGATTGTATCAATTGAAGCAGAAGTACAAGGATCATCTAAGCATTCAAATTCACTAATTTAAGCATAATATAAAGCATGCTTCTGCAGAAAAAATGGGTTTCAAGACATACCTCTTGTAGAACTTTTTCAAAGCTCCATCTCCAGCTGCAATCTTCTCCATATCTTATTGTAGACCACCTCAAGATCTTTCCCACTATTCTTTTGGTGCTCTAGATTGAATTGTGGGACTCAAAACAAGCTTGAATCAAGGGATGAAGAAGAAAAGCTCATTGCAGCAACCTTTGTTAAAGAACCTTTCTTCAAATTGAATTTTCTCTAAAAATTCTGTAGATTGCATGCCCGATTTTCACTCCAATCTTCTCATTATATTGCAGATCACATGCAAAGAGAAGAGTTGCATGAGTTGCAGCTCATACTTGGAGAAGACAAGGCAAATGGTTGCTTCATGTGTGAGCTAGTTAAGTGATGGATAATGGAAAAACCCATTTTTCCATTTGTGTTTTAGTTTTCTTTTCCTTTTTCAATTTAATCCAAAAATCAAATTTTGATTAAAAAATCTATTTGATTTTAAAAATTAAAAATTAATTAATTAATAAATAAAACTTAATTAAATAATATCAAATATTAAATTAATTTTAACACATATCCATCTTATATATTTAAATCATATTTAAATATATAAATTCTCACCATAATCCGTTTAATTCTAAAATTAAACATAATTATATCTCATATAACTACTAATTCCCTTAATTCTAATTTGAACGTTTCAAATTAACTTATCACGCAATTCTAGAGCTAGTCCGTTACGAGCTAGTAAGGGGACCTCACGGACCTACAGATCATGGGCTCCAACGATCCGAGATTAATTGTGTAAACTCATTAGACCAAATTAATCTTCATTCGTTAACTAATGGGTCACTCCACTAAAGTCCATAGTTGCACTCCCCTCACTGTACATATATTATGTCCACATGATTTAACCATAATCAGCAAATCGACCCTTCACAAGTTGTTCATAATAACGGTTGGGTCAAACAACTGTTTTACCCCGAGATTACGTCTTATTCCTCAAGTCCCTATTGATCCTCTAATGAACAACTGGTTTGTGATCCAATCACCAAACCAAACTCTCTCAGCCCAGTGAGAGGGTGGGGCCCCTTGTTCAATACCTAGATTCAGTACTTGAGAGAACAACCTTTCTCCTATCCCTAAATCGGGTAGGCGTGAACTCCGTCTTGCACCCTATGTCCCCGGCTATCTATCCAATCTTACCCTGAAATGGGAGTCTTATTGAGCCGGCGCTGTTGTGCCAACCCTCAACTATGCATATCTAAGGGCAATCCCGATTAAACAGGAGTTCATAGTTAGCTCAGGATTAAGATCGAGTTACCTAGGTCATCTAGGTGAAATTGTTAGTCTTAAACAATAAATAGTGTTATAAAGTAAAAGTGACTTATTTCTTGGTCTTGATCTTATGCAAACTCATTGCATAGGACGCCCCCGCTCCTCATGTCATAACAATTTCACCTCATTCTGGTAACACCATTGGATACAATTTCACCTAGGTCATCTAGGTGAAATTGTTAGTCTTAAACAATAAATAGTGTTATAAAGTAAGAGTGACTTATTTCTTGGTCCTGATCTTATGCAAACTCATTGCATAGGACGCCCCCGCTCCTCATGTCATAACATGTACGAATTAGAATCACATCGTATGTAGCACTTTACAACTCTTTGTAACAACTACAGAGTAGGCTGTATCCAATGGTGTTACCAGAATGAGGTACCCAACCTCATTCATGTACCATAGATCATTTTGACTATTTACTCAAATCCGATCCACTCTTATGTCTCCACATAAAGTTCAAGTACTCATACAATAGTCATGGGTCTTAGTTTATTGGATTTAGACTTTCATACAATCTATGAGATCAATAACAAGTATATTGATAATAGAAAATGTTTACCACTTTAAAAACTGTGAGTTTTTAGGACATAAAACCCAACAATACTCCCACTTGGACTAAAACTCCAGTGGATCAATATATATAAGTATATACAATGTTGAGTTTACATGAGAGAATAAAATGTACAAATACAATAAACTAGGGCATCACAATACCCATCAATTCTCCCACTTGTCCTAGTGATACAAAACTCGTAGACCTAATCCTACTAGGTGACCCTCGAACACTTTAGCCGAGAGGGCCTTCATAAATGGATCAGCTAAGTTGTCTTGGGAAGCAATCTGAGTGGCAATGACGTCTTCTCTGTGTACAATCTCCCTGATGAGATGGTACTTCCGTTCGATATGCAAGTGTAAATTCCCCTTTTATGGCTTTGTGGTTCCTTTGAATTTGCAACTGCTCCACTGTTGTCACAATAGAGAATGACAGGTAGGTGAATGTTAGGAACTACTTCCAGATCTGTCAGGAACTTTCTGAGCCATACTGCTTCTTTTGTTGTATCGCTTGCAGCTACATACTCAGCTTCCATTGTGGAATCCGCAATACAACTCTGCTTGATGCTTCTTGATGCTTGGTTTTATGAAGTGGAAATATGAATGATATGCGTTGATGGATTGTGTTCTGCACTCAAGTTTCCCCAGCGGAATGCAAGTGTAAATTCCTCTAAGTTTTCTGGTAAGTCCAGGGTCGAACACAGGGACTTGTGAAAATAGTTGCATTGAAAATGTTTATGAAAACTTTGTGGTAACCAAGTAAATAAATAAAGTTTTGGGTGTGTTGTTGCGTTGATGAAAAAGAAGTAAATAAAGGCGGCAGATTTGAGAAAGATAGTTGTGTTGATAGATGCAATGAGTATGCGATGAACGGGTTGAGAAGATCTTTAGTTAGCGTTACTCGGGAATGCATCAAACTTTGCGATCATGTTACAAACATGCACAGCAAGTCATTTCCCAATGTAAATGTGATGCTTCTAAGTCTAGGACGCATGTGTTGAATGCAAAATGTCCATAGAGCTTATCCCTAAGTCTCTACTCTTGTCCTATGCGTTGATGCAAAATGCATGAAAGCAAGGTGACCGCATACAATCATATCTTATTGCTAAGAGGCATGCGATGCGTTAATAACAAATAGTGCTCATTCCTAAGCGCTTATCTCTCGTTTATGCGTTCTAATCTGGTTCTTCCAAACCTGGATTTTTTCTTGACCTTCCCAAGTCTAGATCCTGTCCTTAGACTCCCCGAGTATCTCTAATAAACGAATGCAGCAAACATAAACAAGATAATCGCAAAGAATGAAGATTCCCTCGTTATGCTAGCTAACTTCTTCTCAACCCATTCAACTAATTTAGTTGCTCATGCATGAATAACAGAGAGTGAACAGATATAAAGAAAGAAATTCAATTCTTATAAATGAGTTGAGTAGAAAATGACAATGGAAAGTAAAGGTAGAGAGCCTGGTAGCAATTCCTTGCTGGCCGAGGATTTTTACACTAAATCTCTATTTTTATCTACAAATGTTCCCACTTTCGTAGGCGTCGGCCCTCTATCTGTTTTGGAGCTTCTGGTGCTTTCCCAAGCTTACCGGAACGATCTACCGGCACACCTTCTTCCTCGCATCCGCCTTAAAATGAAAGAAAACTATGGACAGAGGCGTGAACTTGTAAAGTGATGAAGTAATCGACTGCTTAACTCCTTCTCTGAAGAATGCACTTGGTATTTATAGAGTTTCCATGGTGAAAGGCGGTATCTCTCTCCCAGTTGTACAGATGGAATAGCTTTAATTCCTGACTGATGCGCCGGATAATTGTCACCAATAAAGCTAAATGTACTTCGTGACCATTATCGGCTATCAACTTAATTTGGATTTGACTGTCGTCAGCTTTCTGTCCCATCGCTCTTAATTATCCTTTCACTCGGATGCGCCCACTATGTTGTGCTGATCAAGTTGCGGTAATTCTTCTTGGGCGAATGTTTGCGAGCACGGTCAACGCAAAGTCTTGCAGTGAAATTGCGCTCGACCAATGTAATCCTATGATCACAATCTCTGCATTGCGTTAACGCATATTTTGCACAAAAATGTAAAGATCAGCTGCTCTAATGCGTTGGCCGCATGCGACCGCAATATTATAGATTTTATGCTTAATGGACGCAATTTAACTCATCAATGCAATCCAACATTGTTTAAGAACTTAGCACTATGATAACGTGCATTTCTGCCCGTTATCACACCCCCAAATTTAACAATGCTTATCCTCAAGCATAAGCTAAAGATTCCTTTAGCAAGTCAACTGCAAAGTTCTTTCCCTAGATTTCTCAAGGATACTTCGTTCAAATCCTATATGCCAAAATTTCTTTAAGGCTTATTCAAGTGTCTTCCTAAAATATTTCTAAGACTTAGGGATTGCAAGCTTAACTTTCAAAAAGACTTTACTAAATTTTGGAACATCGCATGATTTATTTTAAAAAGAAAATTTTTCCACCGGGGTGTCAAATGATTTATCCTTCACAAAAATTTTCTTCATTGCTATTTTTTTCTGACCTTGCACTGATCCGAGTGCCTTGCCTTCGTTTTAACTTGCCCCCACGTGTGTCATGCGGACATCCAACTACGAGCAATGCACTCTTTCTCAGACTAAAATCATACCGATTTGGTAGTGGAGTTGTGGTCATTGATTTATGCGTTGATCCTAGTGACTTATTTTCGTTTGCGCTTTCCCCCACGTGTGTCATGCGAATATCAACTACGGGTAAATGCCTTTCACAACTTAACTCTTATCAACATGAGTTTCCCATTACGTTGACAGTGAAGTTGTTATTCTAAAAAATATATATTTTTTTAGCAAGATCGAAAATAAATACCTCATTCCCAAATTTAAAATACGGCAATATCCTCATTGCCAAAAGAAATTAAAATAAGTCATGCGATGGTCATAGAATAGGTTATAAAGAGAGTTTGAAAGAAAGCTAGCAAACCCCTAACTTCTAGAAATATTTCATGAGGTGGCTATCTTAAGATTAAGTTGCCTCTGTTATATACGAAAGACATAGAAGCATATTTGTCATCATTGAAATCATACTTGGGAAAGAAACAGAATGGGGTAAACTACTAAATTTATCTATTCGGCAAATGATTGCAGTAATCAAGGAGGATGTGGTGATAAAACTTGGAAAAGTGAAATGCAATATGATAGCGCAAAATTTGAAATAAAGATAAGGAAGAGTACACCCCCAAATTTTGGTTGTCACCCGTATTGTGTATTGATGCATCCATCCTTGCGACGATCTTTGCTTCTGTGGATTACGGTGATGGAATGAGATCATTTTCTTCTTCGCAATCCTGTGCCTTAATCCTTGTAAACAGATAAAGAGAGGATCAAATGAATTAAAACAAAACAACAAGTTTTCTTTTTTTTTTTTCTTTTTTTTTAAAGAAAGAAAAATAAGTGAAATACAGATAATAGTAAAGTGACGAAGAGTTAAATGTTCAAGAGTTGAGTAAAGGATAGTCCAGGTTTTTCAACTTTGTGGAGACTGTTTCTGGGTTGGAAATCTCCTCCGCAATATGCCTTGATCCATTGTCCATTAACTTTAAATATTCGACTACCATCCTCGGTGATCAGTTCCACCGCACTATGTTGAAATATTTCTTTGATAATGAAGGGATCGAACCAGCGCGATTTTAATTTTCCCAGGAAGAGTCGCAATCTTGAATTAAAGAGTAAGACCTTTTGCCCTACTTGGAGGTTTCTAGCGCATATGCGTTTATCATGCGAGCACTTGGTGTGCTCTTTATAAATCTTCGCATTCTCATATGCGTTGATTCTCCATTCTTCTAGCTCAACCAGCTGTAGTTTTCTCACTTCCCCTGCTTTCTTCAAATCAAAATTCAGTTTCTTGATTGCCCAATATGCTTTATACTCCAACTCCAAAGGCAAATGACACTCCTTGCCAAATACCAACGCATAGGGGGACATACCTATTGGTGTTTAACCAGTATGCCCACAACGCATCATCGAGCTTCATTGCTCAATCTTTCCGTGAAGGCTTTACCACTTTCTCAAGTATCAACTTAATTTCTCGATTGGACACCTTAGCCTGACCATTCATTTGCAGATGGTATGTGGTGGCTACTTTGTAGAGGATATTGTGGTTGACAAAGTTTGATCCTTCATCACTTATGATAGCGCGAGGAGTGCCAAAACGAGTGAAAATATTTTTCTTGAGGAACTGGGAGACTACTACCACATCACTTGCGGCGCATGCTATTGCCTCTATCCATTTGGAGACGTAATCGACAGCCAATAAGATATAATGCTTGCTATGCGAAGAAGGGAATGGTCCCATGAAATCAATCCCCCAGACGTCAAATAATTCAAGCTCCAAGATAGTGTTCATTGGCATTGTGTTCTTCCGTGAAATGTTGTCGGTGCATTGACACCGATCGTATTTCATTCCGCAGTCAGCAACATCCTTAAATAATGAAGGCCAAATGTAACACCCTGTATTTTTTTAGTAGTATTAATGTAATTTCAGTCACTTTTTTTTACTAATTGAGGACATTTTGTGAATTTTTGGACATTTAAGTGCAATTGTTGGAATTTAAATCATTTAAGTGGAAATTAATATTGAAAATTAATTCCGGATTTTGGTGCTGGAAATAAAAGGCAAGATTTGTTGTTTTAAAAATGAAAAGAAAGAGAATGGAAAAAAAAAATAATAAAAATAATAAAGGAGAATAGGAAGGAAATAAAATAAAATATATTTTATTTTATTCATTTCCTTTTTCTTTCCTTTTTCTTTTTCCTCTTTTTCTTTCCCCTTCCCACTTCTTCCTCACGCAGACCTAGTAGCCTTTCACTCCCGCCGCTGACCTTGGACAGAAGTTTCGACCTCCTCACCGTTGACCGTTCGCACCACCCAGATCTGATTCCAGTCGTCGTTGCGAGCCACCTGAGCGCTGAAGTCGATCACACCTGGATCGGATGCTGAAAGCCTCCATCCAGCCGAGCGCTCGTCCAGACTGCCGCCACCCAAGCCCAAGCTGGTCTCCACTACCGCTCGACGTGTAAGCTTCTGCCTAGCCCACTTCTTCGTCGCATGTCCGCCGCTCTCAGCCCAACCAGATTCGAGCCACCGAGTCTCTCCTCCACCGCCCACCGCGTCACTATTGGCTGCTTCCAGCGCCGCCAGCCTTGTTCGTCGCCAGGACCCGCCTACATCACTAGACTTGTGTTTGAGTAAGCAATTGATTATATTTTTGGGCAAGATTTTGGTTGATCTAGTTTGATTACCCATTTGATTTTGGGTTAAAAATTTGTTATCTCTATATCTGGAATCCAGATCCAAGATTGGAGTACTTCGGAGTGCGCAGCATGCTATTTAGCGGATTCGAGTTCGTTCGGCAAGTATTTTTGGTAAGCGTTGTAACCCTTGTTATTGATTGTTAGACACATTTTGGTTGTTGGACTGATGGAGAGTTTGGTTTTAGTTTCTCGAAGGTTCCATGTCGTCGTCCTTTGGGTTCTAAAATCTGCTAAGAGGAAATTTTGAGTCGAAATTGCGCGAGTGTTGGTTGATCAAGTTTCGTTGGGTAAGTTCATTGGTGATCCCTAAATTTAATTTGTATGTATGGATCTTGGTTCCAAGAATTTAAAATTTGTGTTATGTTCTGTATTAGGGGACTTAGTTCAGGGGTTTTTGGTTGGAGAGCATTAGCTTGGATTAAAAAAATCGGAATTTGATTTTGAGATAAGTAATCTTACTACTGGAACTGCCCATGGGCCAGGCTTTAGTTGTATGCTAGAATGATAAGTGTATGTTATGGTAAATGTTAGTATGTTGATTGACAGTATGACCTGAATCAAAGTACGTTCTGGCACGAATTCTGATTTGTTTACATACACACCTAAGTACTTGATCATTAGTATGTGATAGTATGTGTTTTCATATGTCGATGTCTGATCTGCTGGTGTTGAGACATACTTGCATGTTGTGTTTATGATGTAAGTTATACATGGATGATGTATAATATGTTATTAAGAAATATGTGTATCTGATGAAGCAATGGTATCAAGAATTTTTATGTATGTTTTAGAACTGTGTAATGTTGAATTTTAACACGTTAAGACTGTGTGAATATTCTCATTGATTAGTTAGATGCTCACCAGTTTGTGTTTCCTTCAGGATTCACCAATTTGTGTTTCCTTCGGGATTCACCAGTTTTGTGTTTCCTTTGGGATTCACCAGTTTGTGTTTCCTTCGGGATTCACCAGTTTTGTGTTTCCTTCGGGATTCACCAGTTTTTTTTTTCCTTCGGGATTCACCAGTTTTGTGTTTTCTTTCGGGATTCACCAGTTTTGTGTTTCCTTCGAGATTCACCATTTTGTGTTTCCTTCGGGATTCACCAGTTTGTGTTTCCTTCGGGTTCACCAGTTTTGTTTTTCCTTCGGGATTCACCAGTTTTGTGTTTCCTCCGGGATTCACCAGTTTTGTGTTTCCTCCGGGATTCACCAAGTTTTGTGTTTCCTCCGGGATTCACTAGTTTTGTGTTTCCTCCGGATTCACCAGTTTTGTGGCATACTTAACAACAATAGGATAGGACTCAGTCTCTTGTCTGTTTCATGTGTTTATATGCCATATGCAGGTATCTAGAAGACATAGATGCCTAGCCTGACCCAATGGTAGGGCTACTTACTGAGTATTTCATACTCATTCTTTCTTATGTTTATGTTTCAGGTAAGTGTAGAGATGCACCGGCGATGGCGTAGCGGAATTCGTGATCGTGTCACTGGGACTAGTTTTTACGCTTCCGCATCATGAGATTTAGAGTTCTTTTCATGTTTCTCTTAATGTTTAGATTTGATGTTTGAAACTTATTATTAAGAATTGTTTTTCATATGTATTATTAACCTTTATGATTTATGGATACCCTATTATTGTTTTTTAACAATTGCATTTAATAAATGTCTTTTGAACTTCTCTTGTTTCAATTAGCATTTATTTCAAATAACTGAGCATCGTTTTAAATTCTTTGCATGCATTTATTGTAGTAACGACCTTACCTAAGTCCTAGGGGGTCGGGTCATTACACCAAAAGAATCTACTTTGCAAAACTTTAGCTACAGTGCGTTGCCCTCCGAAATGCCTCCAATATGGCGAATCATGGCACTGTGACAATATGCGTTATTGAGCAGCATTTGACACGCATAATCGAATGATTTGGTCTGCACCTTTTTTATACAGATTCGGCTCATCCAAATAATAATGTTTGCATTCATGCTTGAGATTCTTTTGTTGATGGTAGGTGTAATCTTTAGGAAATTGTTCACAGACCAAATAATTAACGATGTCCGCATACCAGGACAATTCTTCTATATGGACAGCTGCTCGTCCGCAACACGACACTCACTTCAGATTCATTGCAGTCAACCTCAGGATTTTCTAGTCTGGACAAATGATCCGCAACTTGATTCTTTGTCCCCTTCCGATCAATTATCTTGATATCAAATTCTTGAAGGAGGAGAACCCATCTGATCAACCTTGGTTTTGCGTCCTTCTTTTTCATTAAATATTTGATTGTCGAGTGATCAGTGTGAATAAGTACCTTGGTTCCCAACAGATATGCCCTGAATTTCTCCAATGCAAAAATCATAGCCAGGAGTTCTTTCTCAGTAGTGGTATAATTTATTTGAGCAGCGTTTAGAGTTTTATTCGCATATGAGTTGGGGTGCAAAATAGTTTTCTTTTTTTGTGCTAATGCAACCCCTATCGCATACCCGCTTACGTCACACATGATTTCAAATGGCGTTGTCCAATCCGGCGCAATTAGTACAGGCGCGGTAATCAGCGCATCTTTTAATACTCTGAATGCGTTGAAGCAATTGTTGTCAAACTCAAATTTCCTGCCTGCCTCTGACAACGCACTCAATGGCCGTGCTATCTTAGAAAAGTCTTTGACGAATCATCTGTAAAATCCCGCGTGCCCCAAGAAGCTTCGCACAGCCTTCACGCTGGTTGGAGGTGAAAGTTTTTCAATTGCTTCAATCTTTGCTTATTCCACCTCCAACCCTTCCCAGGGGATTTTGTGTCCCAACACTATATCCTCTTGCACCATGAAGTGACATTTTTCCCAATTGAGCACCAGGTTCGTCTCTTCACATACTTTTCAGAATTTTCTCCAAATTGGCCAGGCAGACTTCATAAGTTTTCCCATAAATAGAGAAGTCATCAATAAATATTTCCACTGAGTCCTCGAGAAAATCTGAAAAGATCGCCATCATATACCTTTGGAACGTGCTCGACGCATTGTAGAGGCCGAATGGCATGCGACGAAAAGCGAATGTCCCATATGGGCAGGTGAATGTGGTTTTGTCTTGGTCTTCATGAGCTATCATCATTTGATTATATCTGACATACCCATCCAAGAAGCAATAAAAATCATTCTCTGCTAGTCTGTCTAGCATTTGATCAATGAATGGTAGAGGGAAGTGATCTTTCCTTGTGGCCGCATTCAACTTATGGTAGTCCATACATATGCGCCACCAGTGATGGTTCTTTGCGGTATTAATTCATTGTCTCATTTGGAACTACCGTCATTCCGCCCTTCTTCGGCACACATTGCACGGGGCTGACCCACATACTATCTGTTATGGGATAGATAATACCCGCATCCAGCCACTTGATAATCTCCTTTTTGACAACCTTCTTCATCACAGGGTTAAGTCTGCGTTGATTTTCAAATGTTGCTTTGTGGTCGTCCTCGAGACGAATGTGGTGCATGCAGTACACGGGGCTAATTCCTCTAATATCAACGAGTGTCCAGCCAATTGCTCGCACATGTTTCTTGAGAATGCTCATCAATGCATTCTCTTGATCTGCGTTGAGCGCCGAGAAAATTATCACTGGCAGCTTCTCATTCTGCCCCAGAAATGCGTACTTCAAATGGGTTGGTAAGGTCTTTAGTTCAAGTGTTGGTGGAAACCAGCGAAGGTTGCGTTGTTTTTCTTTCTTCTTTTGACTCTTCTTCTTACGTTGTGATCATTTCTTCTTCTTTATTTGTTTTTGCTACGATCGCATTGTAGGCAACTACAGATGCATTGGCATTCTCTTCTTCACACTCTTCATCAGACTTTTCTTCTTCAATTAAATTCAGGTCATCATCAGAATCTTGCAGATCTTCTTCATCTGGAAATTTCATGGCACGAATTATATTAAATTTGAGCTTCTGTCTGTTTATACTCAGCGTGATTTCTCCCTTGTGCATATCAATTTGAGCACGACCCGTTGATAGGAAAGGTCACACCAAAATGATGGGCACATCTTTGTCGACCTCATAGTCTAGAATGATGAAGTCAACTGGCAAAATGAATTTATCAATCGTGATCAGCACATCCTTTACCTTACCTTCTGGATAAACCAAGGATCTGTCAGCCAATTGGAGAGTCACTGATGTGGGCACAAGTTGTCCCACATTTAATTTTCTAAAAATTGATAGTGGCATCAAATTTATCCTGGCCCTCAAGTCACACAAGGCTTGCCCAATATAGAGTCCTCCTATAGAGCAAGGAATAGTGAAGCTCCTAGGATCGCTCATCTTCGGTGGGATAATAGATTTGGAACTTTGCGTTAATGCCACCGTGGCAAATTTTCCAGTGCCTCTCTTCTTAGTTACCGTGTTCTTCAGAAACTTGGCATAGGCAAGAATTTCCTAAATCGCTTCACTGAAAGGAATATTAACATGTAATTAATTTAACATAGATAAGAAGTATTGGTACTGTACCTCTTCATTTTTCTTCTTCCTTAGTCTCTATGAGAAGGGTGGTAACTGAACTTTCATGGTTCCCGTTTCATTTAACTTTGAGGTTGATGCAACTTCAGGTTCTACTACTTCATTTTCTCTTTCTTCTTCTTGCATTACTGCAATCTCAGGCTCAGTTGCGATGGAAGTTGTTCTACTCTGATCCTTCTTTTCTCCCTCCACAATCTTTCCACTGCGCAATGTCATAACCTGACATTGCTCCTTACCTGATCCCCCCGGGTTGTGTGGAAGTTCAGTTGAACTTGGCAACGCCCCTTGCAGTTGTCTCTTCAGCTCATTCGCAATCTGGCTCATTTGCAATTCGAGGTTCCGGATGGACGTAGCCTGACTTTGAAGCACTGTCTCGTTTTTCTCTATATATTGCTTCAATAGGCTCTCTAGAGAAGAAAATTGCGTTGGATGTTGTGAGCTACTTGCTTGGTTGCTCTGTTGAACGTTGTTGCGTTGGAAGAATCCTGATGGCCCTTCTTTTTGTGCCACAGATTGAGAATTTTATTGTTAATTCTTCCAGGCAAAATTGGGGTGGTTTCTCCACCCGGGGTTGTAAGTGTTTAAAAAGGGATTATTCTTTACAAAATATATAGACTATGGATTTTGCGAGCAAACTTCCATCGCATGCCCATCACCACAAGTCGAACACCTTGTGGTGTTTTGACTTATTGCGTTAATTTTCCCACTTTGCAGTGTTAGGTTGCTGATCACCATTCCTTGAATCAAATTCATCATTGCGGCCATTTGTTTTTGTAATGAAACAATGGCACCGTTATTTGCATCAGAATATTTAAGTCTTAATATCTGGTCACTCTCCCTCCAGTCTTCATGGTTGTTGCAGATGCGGTCCAGGATATTCTTCGCCTCATTGTAAGTTTTGTCAAGCAGACCACCAGCGCCTGCCACATTGGTAGCGGTCTGCAAAGCAGGATTCAAACCATGATAGAAAATTTCCATTTGAAGACAGTCTAGTAGCCCATTATGCGGACAATCTCGAACCAACCTTTTAAATCTCGCCCAAGCATCGCTGAGCGATTCGTCCATATCTTGTTCAAAATTAGTAATAAGCTTTCTTCGTCTTACGTTCTCTGTAGGTGGAAAATACTTTTTCATGAATTTCTCCACTACATGCTCCCAAGAAGTAATCTCTCCTGGTTCGAACGAATAAACCCATTTCCTAGCCTGATCATAGAGAGAAAATGGGAACAACGTTAGTCGAACTTCTTCAGCGGAGATGTTGAGGAACATAAAATTATTGCAGATTTCAATAAAACTTTAGAGGTGGGCATACGGGTCCTAGCCACGCCTTCCTCCAAATTGACCTGCAGTTTGGATCATCTGCAGCATCACCGGTTTCATCTCGAATCTGCTTCCGTCGAGGGCAAGCCTCATGATTCCTGGAGTGAAATCATAGAGGTTTGGCGATGCATAATCCCTAATGGATCTATTACGATCGTTTGCCAATAGAATCGGATTCGCCATGACATTATTATCATTTGGTGCTCCACCTTCAGGCTTCTCCGCCATCTCTTCTTTATCGGATTATGGTTGTTGTTGGCGGTCTCGTAGTTTCCTTCGAAATGTTCACTCAATCTCTAGGTCGTAGTTCACCAGAGATTAAGAGTTCTGAAAAGAAATCACAAAAATTACCGTTAACAAATTATTTTTCCGAAGTCCCAAACAACGGCGCCAAAAACTTGATGCTTGGTTTTATGAAGTGGAAATATGGATGATATGCGTTGATGGATTGCGTTCTGCACTCAAGTTTCCCCAGCGAAATTCAAGTGTAAATTCTTCTGAGTTTCCTGGTAAGTTCAGGGTTGAACATAGGGACTTATGAAAATAGTTGTGTTGGTAATGTTTATGAAACTTTTTGGTAACCAAGTAAATAAATAAAGTGTTGGGTGTGTTGTTGTGTTGATGAAAAAGAAGTAAATAAAGGCGACGAATTTGAGAAAGATAGTTGTGTTGATAGATGCAATGAGTATGCGATGACTGAGTTGAGAAGATCTTTAGCTAGCGTTACTCGGGAATGCGTCAAACTTTACGATCATATTACAACCATGCACAGCAAGTCATTTCCCAATGTAAATGCGATGCTCCTAAGTCTAGGATGCATGTGTTGAATGCAAAATATCCATAGAGCTTATCTCTAAGTCTCTACTCTTGTCCTATGCATTGATGCAAAATGCATGAAAGCAAGGTGACCGCATACAATCATATCTTATTGCTAAGATGCATGCGATGCGTTAATAACAAATAGTGCTCATTCCTAAGCGCTTATCTCTCGTTTATGCATTCTAATCTAGTTCTTCCAAACCTAGATTCTATCCTAACCTTCCCAAGTCTAGATCCTGTCCTTAGACTACCCTCCCGAGTATCTCTAATAAACGAATGCAGCATACATAAACAAGATAATCGCAAAGAATGAAGATTCCCTCGTTATGCTAGCTAACTGTTTCTCAACCCATTCAACTAATTTAGTTGCTCATGCATGAATAATAGAGAGTGAACAGATATAGAGAAAGAAAGTCAATTCTTATAAATGAGTTGAGTACAAAATGACAATGAAAAGTGAAGGTAGAGAGCCTGGTAGCAATACCTTGCTGACCGAGACTTTTTACACTAAATCTCTATTATGATCTACAAATGTTCCCGCTTCCACAGGCGTCGGCCCTCTCTCTGTTTTGGAGCTTCCGGTGCTTTCCCAAGCTTACCGGAACGATCTACCGGCACACCTTCTTCCTGTCTCTTATACACATCTAGATGTGTATAAGAGACAGGTGTTGTACAGATAGGACAGCTTTAATTCCTGACTGACGTGCTGGATAATTGTCACCAATAAAGCTAAATGTACTTCGTGACCATTATCGGCTATCAACTTAATTTGGATCTGACTGTCGTCAGCTTTCTGTCCCATCGCTCTTAATTATCCTTTCATCCAGATGCGCCCACCATGTTGCGTTGACCAAGTTGCGGTGATTTTTCTTGGGCAAATGTTTGCAAGCACGATCAACGCAAAGTCTTGCGATGAAGTTGTGCTCAACCAATGTATTCCTATGATCACAATCTCTGCATTGCACTAACCCACATTCTGCATAAAAATGTAAAGATCAACTGTTCTAATGCGTTGGCCGCATGCGACCGCAATATTATAGATTTTATGCTTAATGGACACAATTTAACATATTTCATCTACGCAATCCAACATTGTTTAAAAACTTAGCACTATGATAACGTACATTTCTGTCCGTTATCACTTCTCCACACAACTGCGCCTCCGTTCAGAGTGAATACTGACCCCGAAGTTGATTTCCTTGAATCAATATTGGTCTGAAAGTCAGAATCAGTGTATCCAGTAAGGATCAGATCCTTTGAACCATACACGAGTATATAATCTCTCGTTCTTCAAAGATACTTGAGAATGTTTTTAACAGCAGTCCAATGGTCATGACCAGGATTGGACTGAATCTGCTAACAATTCCTACGGCATAGCACATGTTGGAACAAGTACACAACATTACATACATCAAACTGCCAACTGCAGATGCATATGAAATTCGATTCATCTTCTCAACCTCCTAAGGTGTCTTAGGACCATGCTCCTTAGATAAGTGAATTCCATGCCTGAAAGGTAAAGATCCTTTCTTGGAATTTTTCATTTTATACCTAGACAACATCTTGTCTATATAATATGCTTGAGATAATCCCAATGTTCTGTTCTTGTGATTCCGAACTATTTGGATTCCAAGAACATATTGTGCTTCTCCCAAATCTTTCATTTGGAATTGTGAAGCCAACCATCTCTTAACGTCAGCTAGATATTCTACCTCATTCCCAATTAGTAGAATATCATCAACATACAACACCAGAAAAGTGACAGTTTTGTTTACGATCTTCTTGTATACACAGGGTTCATCAACATTTTGTTCAAAGCCATAAGATTTGATCGCAGCGTCAAATCTCATATTCCAGGATCTAGAAGCTCGTTTTAATCCATAAATGGATCGATTAAGCTTGCAAACTTTTTGCTCTTGACTCTGCTGTATAAACCCTTCTGGTTGAGACATAGATACTCTATACAAGATAGCCATTCAGAAAAGCTATCTTGACATCCATTTGCCATATTTCATAATCATAAAATGTGGCTATGGACAAGAGTATTCTAATAGACTTTATCGTGGTAACTGGAGAGAAGGTTTCTTCAAAATCTAACACCTCTCTTTGGGTAAACCCTTTTGCCACAAGTCTAGCTTTGTAGGTCTGTACCTTACCAGCTTGGTCTTTTTTTCTCTTGTATATCCACTTGCAACCGATGGGTTTTACCCCTTCCAGTTGATCTACAAGATCCTAGACAGAATTGAAATACATAGATTCCATTTCAAGGTCCATGGCTTTAATTCATGGGTCTTTATCCACATCGTTCATTGATTAAAAGTCATCATCTGGTATGATGACTTGAGTTTCAATTAAACCCATGTACCGGTCAGGCTGTTGCACAACCCTCCCACTATGACGAGGCATTCTAAACTCTTGAGAATGATGTGAAGTATCAATTTCATCAACAACTCTTGTTGACGGACCTGCTCGATCAATAAATCTCGTTGATACATTTGTCGTTTCTCTGGACATTTCTTCTATTACTAGCTTACTGTGAGGTTGGTGGTTCTTTATATAATCTTCCTCCAGGAAGGTTTCATTTGTCAATACAAATACTTTATCTTCCTGAGGACCATAAAAGAGACCACCTTTTGTTTCTTTTGGGTAGCCTACAAATAGGTATACTTTTGAACGATGTTCCAGATTTTTAGGATTTTGTACCAAAACATGTGCTGGACAACCCCAAATCCTGAAGTGATATAAATTTCCTTTACGTCCTCTCCAAAGCTCGTAAGGTGTTTCAGAAACACTTTTCAAGGGAACCATGTTCAAAGTATACACTGCAGTCCCAACTGCGTGTACCCAAAAAGAATTTGTTAACTGAGCATAACTCATCATGGAACGAACCATGCCCAACAAGGTTATGTTTCTCCTCTCTGCCACACCGTTCTACTGAGGTGTGCCACGGGCTGTGAGTTGAGACTGAATTTCATATTCTGTCAAATAGTTCTGGAATTCTATGTCCATATACTCACCACCTCGATCCGATCGAATCGTTTTAATCTTTTTACCTAATTGGTTTTCAACCTCAGCCTTATACTCTTTGAACTTTTCAAAAGTTTTAGACTTTTGGTGTATTAGGTAAACATGCCCATACCTTGAATAATCATCTATAAAACTGATGAAATACTCATACCCCCCTCTTACTCTAACATTTAGAGGCCCACAAAGGTCTGAGTGAATCAGCTCTAAGGGTTCTTTGGCTCTAAGACCTTTTCCAGAAAAAGATATTTTTGTCATTTTACCCTCAAGACATGACTCACATGGTGGTAATGAACTGTCTTCCAACTTGTTTAAAAGACCGTTCTTAACCAATCTCTCAATCCTGTTGAGATTTATGTGACTCAGTCTCAAATGCCAAAGATAGGCATTTGGAGAAATCTTCCTTTTCTTATGAGTCCTAGCAGTTTTAAACATCTCAATATTCAAAACAGCTTTGACCTCAGTTGGTTTTAACATGTACAAGTTATTTTCTAATTTTGCAGAGCAAATCTGTTTATTTCCCATTTTGATGAACACTTCAACATTTTCGAAATAAACTTTATAATTTTGTTCTAGCAAACAGGAGACAGTTATTAGATTCCTTTTCATAGAAGGAATATAATATTCATTTTTCAAATAAACGTACTTATCTCCTATAAATAACTTCATATCTCCCACTGATTTGGCTGAAACAATCTCCCTGGTCCCTACCTTAAAGATTGTTTCACCTTCTGTCAACTATCTCCAGGAACTTGTTTCCTGTGAGATAGTACATACATGATTAGCGGCACCTGAATCAATTATCCAGATTTTATCGTTTTCCACTAAACATGCTTCGATAACAAGTAAATCATATTTATCTTGTTGTTCGAATTCAGCATTCTCATCTGCATAATTCATAATTTGATTTGAGTTGGGAGATAGAGGACAGTCCTCTATTAAAACTCTGTTGGTATAATCAACCGCTAGTAATTTATTTGTCGATTTTATTTTACTGTTATGTACATCGAAAGTGAGTATACTAGAATTCGACATACTGATAAAATTCAAACAAATTCTAATTAGAAAATTGTAACTAAATCCAAAGTCAAGTTTTAGCAAAAATTAATAATGTACCCATAACTATTATTTATTTGCAACAATATTTTAGTGAATCAGAATATGTTCTACTATGAGGCAGTCAGATACTCCTTCACTAAAACAAACAATTTTGACCAAACACTATCCTCATAGTAACTCTTATTTCTATTGTCTCTGGAATAACTCTTATTCCTATAATCGTTTAGTTATCATTTTCGGTCAAGATCTTTACTAACAACTTAGTAATTCTTGTAAGTGTGACCCGCCATTTTCAGATCCTATAGAACGGTATGAATTTGTCTCCGAAATAGAAGACAACATCCAAAATGGAACTATAAGACCCTATTCATTTTACTGAAGCCTGTGTTGTTCCGAATCCTATGTTACAACCTTCCAAGGGGATAGCCATCGCTAAACGACTAGCAAAGGGCCGTATAAAGCAAACTAGCAAGCGCAACATAGGAATCTCATGGTTCAGACTAATGGAGGAGATCGTAGGATATATTGACACATATCCTTCACCCACTTACTATGAACTAATTCCTCCGTTTACCTTGATATTGACTCATACAAAACACTTTCCGAATGGAGGCCACTTCCAAGGTGACACGAAGTGTCATATGAATCTCACGGTGTAAACTATGTGGAGACGTGGTAGTTGAAATCTATATATCATATAATAGCCTTATATTTGAACAACTTCCTCCTATTCACCAAAATCTAGATTTTAGCTAAAAAAATACTTTTCGAATGGAGGTCATTCCCAGGGTGACACGAAGTACCGCATAAATCTAGATTGTGTACTCTTAGAGACGTGAGAGCTAAAAAATAACGTATCGTATATGTTATTAATCTCCCACTGAAATTTTCAAATAACACTATCTTATAGAAGTTATTAAACTGCCACTAAAGTGTTCTATTTTGGGTAGATTTATACTTAGGTTCTTTTCGACTAATAAAACAACTCTAAGTCTATGTGGTTTATCCAAGTATAACTCTTATAATTGGATTTTAACCTTTGATATCTAGGTGATAAACCATTTTATTACCTCACATCACTCACGTATGCTCATAAAACCGGTTACCAATGCTCAATAATTCGGCCATAATCCCCAAGTAGGAGGTGTTTCGTAAACCATCAACTTAAGAACCCTCAGCCTTAGACAGGATTATATACCGATTGAGTTTATAACCTAGGTTTTATAAGTTTTAACAATTAAAACAGGTGGTCAACCTACGTGAGCATGCAACTGTTGTTTATGGATTTTAGATGTCTAACCTAATTTTATAACAACTTATAAAACTTTAGACATGCTATTTATCCATGACATACATGAGGCATTCAAATTTAATATAACATTTATATTAAATACGAGAAACCCTAACATGCATACTATATATTATAACAATTATAACATACTTTCAATGCATGTTACATGCTTCCTATGGTGGGATTTTAAATCTAAATGGCATACTATATGCATATATAAAACTTATTTAATTATAACATACATAGAATGCATAAATAATTAAACACAAACTGATATGGTTTTAGTTTTGGCAAAAACAAGCAAACAGAAGCCTATCTATTACAAAACAGTTTCCAAACCGCTCCAAAATGAACTCAAGTAGCTTGAACCAGACCCGAACCGTTTGAATCGAACCAGCCAAGAACATTCGAAGCTGAACCAGACAAGACCACAAGAGAATCGGTCAAACCGACATCCCTTGCACATATTCAACATCTCGCTAAGTCTCATCGTTTAACAATGACGACCATCGTCTAGCATTTTGCCAAATCGTTTAGTAAATGCTTGATTGTTTAGCACGCGAAAAGTTAAACGATCATCTAATGCCATCGCATAGCATTCAATGCATCGCCCAGCTGACACGCAAAGGTATGCGATCGCGTAGTGCAATTGCATAGTAACTCAACGCATCGTTTAGCTCCCGATCAAAGATAAACGATCGTAGTAAGCAATCGCTCAAGGCTATCGTATAGCTCTTCATCACTATCGCTTAGTTCTATCGTATAGAACCAAGCCATCGTTTAACACCATCGTCTAGCGCTACATGTCATCGTTCAGTATATGTCGTGTAGCTAAACGATCACTTAGCTCCATCGTATAGAACATCATCGTGTCGTTCAGTATCGTAGGTAAGCGATTTGTTTAGTTCCATCGCATAGAAACTTCAACTCATCGCTTAGCACTTTTTCTACACGATCGCTTAGCTCCGCATCTAAACGATTGCTCAGCACTATCGTGTAGCACTTCATCGCATTGCTTAGAGCGCATCGTTGCTAAATGATCATATAGTACCATCGTATAGTAAATTCAACGTNCTCAGCACTATCGTGTAGCACTTCATCGCATTGCTTAGAGCGCATCGTTGCTAAATGATCATATAGTACCATCGTATAGTAAATTCAACGTATCGTTTAGTTCCCACGCCAAAGCTAAACGATCACTTAATGCTATCGTATAGTAAATTGAACGCATCGTTTAACTCCCGCAGGTACACGATCGTCTAGCATTCAACATCACAATGACCAGCGCCTATTGCTATACGATCGTCTAGCTTTTCTTCACATCGTGTAGCGTCTGGAGCTAGACAATCGTTTAGCAACTGGAACCGCAGCAACGATAAGAACAGAGGCTGATTCTCTCTGGAACTGCAACTCAGCCTCTTCACTTGTTTCTTCGATTTACAACTTAATTTCTACTCTAATAACTCCAAATAAATTACAAACTCTTATGAACACATTAAAGCTCATCAAGAAAGAGCCAATTACAAATTTAAATGAGAAATTAAAGAGAATTAAACAGCCAAAACTCCAAAAACCATATCAGTGCATCAGTTTCATATGTCTCATATAAAACACCCACCAAACAAAAATTAAACCAAATTGAATGCTTATTTGATGCTCTGATATCAATTGTAGGATTGCATCAATTACAGCGGAAGTACAAGGATCATCTAAGCATTCAAATTCACTAATTTTGGCATAATATAAAGCATGCTTCTACAGAAAAAATGGGTTTCAAGACATAGCTCTTGTAGAACTTCTTCAAAGCTCCATCTCTAGCTGCAATCTTCTCCATATCTTGTTGTAGACCACCTCAAGATTTTTCCACTATTCTCTTGGTGCCCTAGATTGAGTTGTGGGACTCAAAACAAGCTTGAATCAAGGGATGAAAGAGAAAAGCTCACTGTAGGAACCTTTGTTGAAGAACCTTTCTTCAAACCGAATTTTCTCTCAAAATTCTGTAGATTGCATGCCCGATTTTCACTCCAATCTTATCATTATATTGCAAATCAACATGCAAAGAGAAGAGTTGCATGAGTTGTAGCTCATGCTTGGAGAAGACAAGGCAAATGGTTGCTTCATGTGTGAACTAGTTAAGTGATGGAAAATGGAAAAACCCATTTTTCCATTTGTGTTTTAGTTTTCTTTTCCTTTTTCAATTTTATCCAAAAATTAAATTTTGATTTAAAAAATCTATTTGATTTTAAAAATTAAAAATTAATTAATTTCATAAATTAATTAATTAATAAATAAAACTTAATTAATTTAATATCAAATATTAAATTAATTTTAACACATATCCATCTTTATATATTTAAATCATATTTAAATATATNTAATTAATTTAATATCAAATATTAAATTAATTTTAACACATATCCATCTTTATATATTTAAATCATATTTAAATATATAAATTATCCTATACCGTTTAATTCTAAAATTAAACATAATTGTATCTCATATAATTACTAATTCCCTTAATTCTAATTTGAACGTTTCAAATTAACTTATCATGCTATTCTAGAGCTAGTTCGTTACAAGCTAGTAGGGGGACCTCGCGGACCTACAGATCATGGGCTTCAACGATCCAAGATTAATTGGGTAAACTATGACCAAATTAATCTCCATTCGTTAACTAATGGGTCACTCCACTAAAGCCCATAGTTGCACTCTCCTCACTGTACATATATTATGTCCATAATCAGCAAGTCGACCCTTCACAAGTTGTTTGTAATAACAGTTGGGTCAAACAACTGTTTTACCCCCGAGATTACGTCTTATTCCTCAAGTCCCTACTGATCCTCTAATGAAAAATTGGTTTATGATCCAATCACCAAACCAAACTCTCTCAGCCCAGTGAGAGGGTGGGGCTCCTTGTTCAATACCTAGATTCAGTACTTAAGGGAACAACCTTTCTCCTATTCCTAAATCGGGTAGGCGTGAACTCCGTCTTGCACCCTATGTCCCCAGCTATCTATCCGGTCTTATCCCTGAAATGGGAGTCTTATTGAGCCGGCACTGTTGAGCCAACCCTCAACTATGAAAATCTAAGGGCAATCCCAAATAAATAGGAGTTCATAGTTAGCTCAGGATTAAGATCGAGTTACCTAGGTCATCTAGGTGAAATAGTCAATCTTAAATAGTAAACAGCGTTATAAAATAAAAGTGACTTATTTCTTAGTCCTAATCTTATGCAAACTCATTGCATAGGACGCCCCCGCTTCTTATGTCATAACATGTATGAATTAGGATCACATCATATGTAGCACTTTACAACATGTTATCATATGTCATGAATTTTCAAGGATAGAAAGAAATTGTGATGTTAAGTAATGTGCCTAAGTGGAGCATTCGGAGCAACCAATCGACGCAAAATTTAGGATAGGAATTGAGCGTTATTGCCTTAGTAGAAGATATGCTTGAGAACAAGCATATATCTAAATTTGGGGGTGTGATAACATATAGTAATACAAGTTATTGATACTGCTTTATTTAGATATTACGACCAAAAGGAAGGAAAGTTGCGTCAATTGTATGGAAATTAGCTATGAAATGGAAGAATTATAAATTGTCGTCAATATACCCACTGACACCATTGCCACGGTAGGAAAGGATATTTCAAGTCTGTTTTGCAGGAAATCAAGTCACTGCATGCATTCATGGCTCAAGATAATCTAAACAACGCATCTACGTCGCATTGCGCTAATCATTCAGAAATGAATAGACGATCAATGCAATGACAGCGCATGTGACAATTGATCAAGAGCTTTGTGATCAACGCAACTTCAACCGCATGCGGTAATCAAAAATAATACCGCATGCGGGCACACGATCGAAAATGCAAAAGAGCAACACAATTGCAAAGGATCCTGACACGTGTACAGCTGACCGTTGTGCATTTCTGACGGGATTGATCGTGTAATAGAAGGAATATTCACTCTACCATTTTCGGAATTACTATAACAATAAAGTGGGGTCCACACTACAGAGAGTCAAAGCTGAGCCTATAAATAGCCTCTGAAATTCTATGAGAAAATATACTTGATACGGGCATATTTTGGTATTTGTATATTGAGAGAGAGACTGGTCTGAGTGTTGATCGGAGAAGATTCGGGAAGATTTAAGAGACAAGGCCGAGAGGTGAGTCTCAGGATAAATCCTTTCAATCCCTGCCATGAAGCTCTATACCAAGGCCACTCCTACCGGACGAGCAAGCCTGAGAGGGAAGCTCTTCCTTCCATTCACTCCATTCGCCGGGAAACAAATCCACCGTCCAGATTTGTTTCAAGACGTTGGCACTCTTATGTATTTGTTTCTATCTCTTATCATCAATTGTATTCATCTTCTTAATCTCTATCATTCACACCATGTATCAGACGCTAAATATTAGTATTGAATGTCATGATCATTTTCATCTCCATCTTTTTGTCTATTTTCGTTCCTCCATTAATCGCTTTCTCCATGATGTTTTCTCAATCCCTTGGTAATTAGAATGAATTAAACAAGTAAATTAACCTGTGCTAAAGAAATAAATATGTTTAGCTAAAGCATGCTAGACGGCATCTTCACCTGTGAGAGCAGAAGTGAAGAAGCCATTCTGTCTGTCGAGAGAAGGTTAGAAGAATGCGTTAACTAAAGCGAGAAATACTTCCAGAGATGGAAGAAACCTTGCGTTCATTACGTTCATCCTTGTTTCACCACAGAGATGTGGGAACGCGATCGATCACCGAGAGGTGTACGCCAAGGGAAAGCGGAACCGTAGTTAAATCTTTAACACAATTAATGAACTTGCGATGTTTATATTAATTACCCTTTTTATCTCTGTTTCATACATAAAGACTTTCCACCGCATAACACTACTCTTTGTATAATCTTCACAGTCAGTCTCAAACTCAGTATCATGTATCAGTATCCTGTATCTTGTATCATAATAGCTTAGGTTTACTTTTATCGCACTTTATTTTATTATCGCAATTTTACTTTATCGCGTAATTTTACTTTACCGCAATTTTAGATACCTGTACACACATTATTTTTATTAATTGAAAAATCCCCGATCTCATATATCACGAACGTAACGCATTAACTACGCAATCACTGTGTTCGACCTTGGATCACTCTGAGAAACTTGCGGTGGAATTATACTTGGTTTCAATGCAAGGAAACTTGTGACAACGCATAGCATAATACAAGCATTCCATTAATAATGCATACATCTAGAAGTAGTATTTCATATCATCGCATTATACACATCATACAAATTATGCACTTACACTTGCACAGTGAAAGCGAGAGGTGCAGCCCTTTGACAAGAACAAGGTTTCTACGAGGAAGAGTTCTTCAACTGTTATGTATCTTGCTCTTTTGTTGTTTAAAGTTCAAAGCATGCCATAATTTATTGTCAAATGCATAACTAGTCTGTTTAATTGTGAATGCGCTAATTCTGTCACAATGAGTTTGGAACGATCTTGCTTCCACTTAGAGGTACTCTTTGATAAGAGTTCCTTCAGAAATGGCATTTTTCCCAATTCAAAACTAGATTGATGTCTTCACATCTTTTTAGAATTTTCTCGAGATTAGCTAGACACACTTCATGTCTTGCCATATACTAAAAAATCATCCACGAGAATTTTAACTGACTCATCGAGGTAGTCTGAGAAGATGGCCATCATACATCTCTGAAAAGTGCTTGGTGCATTGCGTAGCCCAAATGGCATGCGGGGAAAGAAAATGTCCCATATGGGCAAGTGAAGTTGTCTTTTCTTGATCCTCGGGCGCAATCATGATTTGATTGTACCCTGCATAGCCATTTAGGAAGCAAAAGAAATCATTCCCTACTAATCTTTCCAACATCTGATCAATAAATGGCAAGGGAAAGCGATCCTTTTTAGTAGCTGCATTGAGCTTCCTGTAGTCCGTACATATTCTCCAACCTGTAACTGTACGCGTCGAAATGAGCTCATTGTTTTGGTTGGAAACTACAGTCATTCCATGTCACACCCCGCCCCGAGCCCACACTTCTGAGCCCGAGGAGAGGCGTGAGGGACTGCAGATACCACACCTTTTGTGATACCTACTGTCCAACTAAACCTCTTTACTACACTCAATTAACTTTAAGTCAAGGAGATAACAACAACTGATTAAGTAGGCCCATTTTATATTACAACAATGTAATGTTCATATAACTCCAAGCCTTTAATTACAAAGTTTACAACAACCATTCTTAAAACCCTCCATAAGTGTAAGGCTTGTGGCAGACCTTGACCTTAGCAGCACCCTGGAACTCCTCACCTTCCGCTACCTGTGCCGGGGGGGAGGGGGAAGACATAAAACATGGAAAACGTGAGCTACAAAGCTCAGTGAGTGGAAGCTTTAAACAAACATAAGTTTGATTTTTTAAAAATTCATTTTTGGGAAAACAATTCCACAATCAACAATAATCACATAGCAAAGTGTAATCTCCCCAGCTTGTCAGCTGGACAACCCTGGCATGATTATGTATTTTTCCCGGGTATTCTCTGCGAATGACCCACGATGACCAATATGGACACAAGCTCAATACCCTATAACCCTTCGACTGTGCACATGTCGAAATTTCTTGTTAGCTATGTTTGGGTACGCTGACAATCCCAGCCAAGCATCGCACCAAGCACGCTAACAACATCCTGAGTATGAATCCCATTTCCTAATGCAACTATACATGCATTATGACAACAATACAACAACAAACAAATCCAGGCAAAACACATTTTCCGGTCATGCCAATATTTCAAACACAACCTATATATATAATCACATATATATATGTAGAAATCAACCATTCAAACAATGGAATAACCACTCACCTTGGTTGGTTAGGAACTTTCCTTTCCGAAGTTCCTTAGGTTTCCTTGGTTTCCCTTTTGAACCCTAAATTCTAGATTCAATTATCAGCTTAGATTTCTCATAGTTCCAAAACTTATTTTAAAATACTTTCTTCTGAAAAAATGTTCTAAAATGTCTCAGGAATCTTGGTTTGGCCGGAATCATAAAACATCAAGGCTGGCTCAAGCTTACCCGACAGCTCGACCCTTCTGTCTTTTCCTCATTCTCCAGCCCGATTCCTTGGAGCTTCTTCTTTGACAGCCCTACCCTGAAACCAAGACTCTCAGATCTTTCAGGTGGCTTTGGAATCACCCCAAACGCACGAGTATTCTGGGAGATATCCTCGTCCCAAGTTGATGCTACTTCTAGACCTTCCTGTCCGACAGCATCTCCTTCTCTTGAAACTTCATGACGACTCATGGTTTCTGCTACCAACGCATGCGTTCTTCCATCAATGCATAGTTCTTCCCATTCGACCCTCGTATGCTCTTCCTAATGTTCTTTGAATAGAATTCGAGTTATCATCAGAAGTCCTTGGCCCTATTTATAGGCATCCAAAATCTTCTCAGGCTGATACCTCTTACTTGGCTGCAAGTTCAAGTGTCCTTTCCTTACACTATTAACGCAATCATATGTCATCAAAATCCAAGGTGTCTTCCTCTTCTTTAGCCAACACATAATGCTTAAATTCATGTCTTTTTATGCATCCACCTCATTTGTTTAAGGCTTAAGATTTCTTCCAACAAGCCACATATTCGGATGACGACCTTGAATGTATCCATCCAATCTCATATGCGTTCATCCAACTTCATATGCATCCATCCAACTTCATATCCGTTCATCCAACTTCATATGCGTCCATCCCTCATATGCATTCATCTTTCATATGCGTCCATCCAATTTGCGCAGCATACCTATGTCCGGACACCACCCTTGGCGTATGCGTCCATCCTATCTTTGCGCCCTTGAGGTATCTTTTAACATAACATCCTTCAAGCCATTTCCGCCTAGCACCTTTCCCCATATGCGACCTACTAACCTCGATTGTGCCATTTCCAATTAACGCAACCTTATCTTGTGCATCCCATTGACGCAACTTGGTCACATATGCTAGATGCTCGCAAGACTCATTCTAACCTTATTGCTTGGTCATGCATGTCCTTTTCTTGGTTAGCCATCATCAACTCGTGGCTTTCTCATCAACGCATCACAAGACTCATTCTAACCTTATTGCTTGGTTGTGCATGTCCTTTTCTTGGTTAGCCATCATCAACTCGTGGCTTTCTCATCAACGCATCACTTGAGTCATACTAAACTCAAGGCATCGCATCCTTGGCCGCATGCCTTCCTCTCCTGCATGGCTTACCTTTGGCCTATGCGCTCAACTAGGATTATGATCAACCCTCTTCAACGCATACTATTTTCTCAAGCCTTGTCCTATGCGCCCACGTGCCCTCGAATGTCCTCGGCACATAGCACATCACCAACACATAACAACCTTGGGGTCAACCTAGTTCTCAACTCAACGCCTCATGGTATAGCTTACCATCGCCTAGCCTCTTGCTAATGCATCCCTCATGACCATCGCATGTATGTCCTTGTTGCTTGTCAACGTCCTTAGTCTCTTGTTCAAGACCAACATAACTAACCTCACAAGCCTTATGTACCGCAAGCTTTAGCAACGCATGATATTTCACCATGCGTTCACCATGGCTTGTCTCATTGTCGCATAGCTCATCGTCTAGTAAGGCTGCTGCATAGCATCATCGCATAGCTTATGGTTTAGCAAGGCCGCAACATAGCATCATCGCATAGCGTTGCCGCATAGCACCATCGCATAGTGTTACCGTATAGCTCTTGCTCATCGTGTAGTGCTAACACCTATTGTCTAGCGAAGCACGGCTATCATCTAGCACATATGCCCATCGCATAGCGCCATCGCCCAGTGTCATCGTGTAACACTGATGTCGATCGTGTAATGCCAATGCCTCATCGTCTAACGCTATCGCCCATCGCATAGCGCTATCGTTTAGTGCCTCACCGTCCAGCACGATCACCTACCGAATTTGCTATACGATCGTCCACCCACCTACACGATCGCATACCCCATCGTGTAGCGCTGCCCTTTTGCTACACGATCGTCTGCTTATTTACTACACGATCAACCAGCGCTGCCCTTTTGCTACACGTATCGTTTACCGCATGCTTTGCTTACCTTTCAAGACATTAGCCTCTTTCAACGCCCAAATAACCTCTCAAATGTTCATGGCTAATGCATGGCACAACACCAGTGCTTAGCACAAGGCCAACACATTGTCAAATACTTAAGCCATTTCTTTCTAGCCTCCAATGCATAGTTCCTTTTTGGCATCATACTTAACCAAATTTTCACTAGTTAAGGCTTAACTCAAAGCTACTAAATAAATTTATTTAAACACTTAGAATTTTCCTTCTCTTTAACATAGGATTTAACTTCCACTTAGTTAATTCCCTTAATCACCTGCTTATGTAGGAAAATGAAAATCCGGGTTTCACATACTACCTTTCTTAAGGACGCACTGCACAGGGCTGACCCATTTGCTATCTGAAATAGGAAAAATAACTCCAGTGTCCAACCACTTAATAATTTCTTTCTTGACAACTTCTTTCATCGCAAGATTGAGCCTGCACTGTGTTCAATAGAGTCATCCTTTCCATCCTCGAGTCTAATCTTGTACATGCAATAGGATGGTCTGATTCCCCTGATATCTACTAGGGTCCACTCTATCACCTTAATATATTTCTTCAAAACTTTCAAGAGAGCGTCTTCTTTTTCTTCTGAGAGCATTGCTGAAATAATCACAGTTAAAGTATCGTTTTCACTAAGGAACGCATATTTCAGGTGGGTAAGGAGCGCTTTCAATTCCAAAACTGGTGGTTGCTCGAGCGAACGCTTGATTTTTCCTTCTTGATTCTCTAAGCCCAAAGGTTCAAAATTCCTTTGCATGTCTTTTACCGCATAATAGGATTCCAATGTCCCGTTTGTCTCATCCTTCTATTCCATCGCTTCTTCAACTTTGAAATCCAACCTACAAGGCAAATCATCTCCTAATTCAACTGTCTGGCATGCATTGATCTCATTAGGATATTCCATCACCTTAAGAATGTTAAACTTCATCTTCTAGCCATTAACTTGCATGGTGATTTCACCTTCATACACATCAATTTGGGTTCTTCCTGTGGATAGGAATGGTCTTCCCAAAATGATAGGTAAAGCTTTATCTGCTTTATAGTCTAATAAAATGAAATTAACTGGCAAGATGAATTTATCCATCTTTACGAGCATGTCTTCTAATATCCCTTCTGAATGCACCAAGGACAGTTTGCCAGTTGCAAAGCAACCATTGTGGGTACAAGTTCTCCCATTCCCAGTTGTTTAAAGATTGATACTGGCATAAGATTGATGCTGGCTCCAAGATCGCATAGGGCTTTCCCTATGTAAACTCCTCCAATGGAACAGGGAATGTTGAAACTCCCTAGACCTCGCATTTTTTGTGGAATACTTTCTTGTATAATGGTGCTGCATTCTTGTGTCAATGTGACAGTCTCATAATTTTCCATCTTCCTTTTCTTTGAGATGATATCTTTTAAGAATTTGGCATAAGATAGCATTTGTTCCAACGTCTCAATGAGTGGAATGTTAATATGCAACTGCTTTAACTCTCCCAGGAATCATTGAAATTGGTTTTCATCATTCTTCCTCTTCAACCTTTGTGGGTATAGAGGAAATTGTACCTCATTTGACGCCTTTGAAGTAAAAGCTATCGCAGATGAGTCTTTGTGTTCCTCTTGATTTTCATGCTATGGTAGTTTTGTTTCCTGTATTGGTTGCTTGTCAATCTTTTCATCAAAAGAAGGTGTATGCACTTCATTTGTAAGCTTGATTAACTTTTCCTTCTGATCTTCTTTCATTATGCTACCATTTTTCAATGTTACCGTGTGATATTGTTCTTTGCCTAAACTTCCTGTATTGTGAGGAACTTCAATGTTGCTTGGTAGTGAGCCTTGTGGTATGTTTTTTAATTCTCCAATGATCTGCCCAGTTTGGAGTTCAAGATTTTGAATGGACGACGCTTAACTTTACAGAATCGCCTCATTTTTCTGTATGTATTCTTTTAACAGATTTTTCAAAGGTGAAATTGTTGGTTATTGTGATGAGCTTGATGCTTGTTGATGTCCATATTGTCCTTGATGGAACCCAGGTGATCCATCTCTAGGGACATTGTGATGGTTGGCGTGTGCTTGCTGATTTCCACACCAAGAGAAATTTGGGTGGTTTTGCAAACCAGGGTTGTGGTATTTGAAAACGGGTCATTTTTTACAAGGTAGATAGATTGTGGGTTGCACGGGCATTCCTCTAGTGAATGAGCTTCTTCGTAGAGAATGCAGTTCTTGTCAACCATCTAAGTAACCGCATTCACTCGCCCATTTTTTATGCCAGCTTTTTTCATTACCATTGCCTGCAGCAAACTAGTCATCGCATTCATCTACGTCTGTAGTGATGCGATGGCATCATTACTTTGTCCACTTCTTCCTCTCTCATTCGATCTTGAGCCATATTCGCTCTTCTTCCAGTCTTCGTGATTCTTTGAGATGCGATCAAGGATGTTTTTAGCTTCAACATAAGTTTTATCCAATAAACCACCTGCTGCGCAGCATTTTCGATAGTTTGGGATGTTGAATTCAAGCCATAGTAAAAAATCTCCATTTGTAAAAAATCAGGGAGACCATTATGTGGACAATCTCTTAATAGCCTTTTGAATCTTTCCCACATGGTCGTGTAATGTTTCATTTTCTTCCTGTTAAAAATTTATGTTTGCCCTTCTCCTTCTTGCATTTTCTGTAGGTGGGAAATATTTCTTCATAAATTTTTTCAGACTTATTCCCATGATGTGATTTCACCAGGTTCAAGTGAATAAGCCCACTTCCTGGCGTCGTCACATAGTGAAAATGGGAATAAGATGAGCCTAACTTCTTCAAAAGTGATGTTGGGGAATACAAATGTGTTGCAGATTTCAATGAAACTTCTCAAGTAAGCATGAGGGTCTTCACCGTGTCTCCCTTCAAATTGTCCAGCTATCTGAATCATCTAATGCATGATAGGTTTTATCTCAAACCTGGAACCATCTAGTGTTGGATGCATAATTTCAGGTGAGAAATCATATAGAATTAGTGAAGCTTACTCCCTGATGGGTTTGTTGCGATCATTAACTAGAAGAATGGGGTTGGCCAGAGCATTTTCATCACTACTGATTACTACATTTGACTATTTTGGATTGTTTTGCTAATTAGTCATCCTCTAAGCTCTGTTCCTTTGTCTTCTTTTCTTGTTTACTCTTCTTCTTCTGTGAAATGTCCTCTCGATCTCTGGGTCATATACTAGCTTGGCTGTTGATCCTTCACTTATAAAATGTTTGTATAGCTTTCAAAGATCAGAGTACAATACGCCAAAAATCAAGACCTGCGAAAATCAGAAATAATAATTTAACGCAACTTAGTTACCACAATCCTCGATAACAACGTCAAAAACTTTATGCGTTCTCATTATGCAATGAATTAATTACTATGTGATACCTTACAAACGCATAGTTTTCCATAGTTAGACCCAAGTATAAATCCAACTAGAATCCTGATGAGTCTAGGGTCGAACTCAGGATTGCGTCATCAATGATTGTTTCAATCTTTACGCAAGTTGTTTTGTCAAGTATGCAATGAGTTTGTTCCTATTCTATTGCTTAAATAAAATAAATAATTTTGGATGCGATGGTAATCTCAATCGTGAGAAAAATAACCTATGCGAAGAGATTTCAATTTCCAATGAATAAAAGTAGGGTTGAGAAAAATGTTCACTAACAATTCCTAAGTAAATGCATAAGTCATGTGTTCAAGAAAATCACTCAAAAGTCAGAACCTACACTTTTCAGTGTATATAACCACAATATCCTATTTCGAGGATGCATACGATGAGTGTTTGACGCAAAAGATATCTTTATTTCTAAAGGTAATCTCTTCTTATTTTATGAGGTCTAAATCTTTTACTCTTTAAAGCATAAATTCATTCTATTTAGAACAATATTTTGACTTATTCAAATAGTTTATAAAGCATGCATAAAACAAGTTGAAAGCACGATTAAGCTTTACTTAGTTCATGTTAGTTGCAATGTTTTTCAACCCGTTAAGAAATTTGTTGCCCATGGTAGATGGTGAAGAGATGGATAAACAAATTACTATATATGAATTCAGGTTGATAAAAGAAGTTTCTCAATGTTTTTACACAATATAAATGTCAATAATAGCAGAAAAAGAGATAGAGATAAAATATAAAGTCGTGGTATGCAATTCCTTGCTCCCTCCGGCGCTGTGGATGACTTCCTTTCTAGATTGTGTTTAAGGTGAAGTTTCCCCTTTGTCTTCTGGAAGAAATCTTGAGTTCTCACTCAAGATTTCACAAGGGCTCGAAGGGAAGCATTTGTGAAGTGAGAAATTATGTAGAGTTTTCTCTAACATCTTCTTAGTTGTCTCTTTTGCATGGAAATCTCGTGCGTATTTATAGGCGTCAAGGGACATTTCTTCTTCTCTCACTAATGATTGAACTGACAAGGTACATTATTTTCATACCTTGATGCACTGCCTACTTCGCGAAAGAAGTTCATTGGCTCTACTGTGAAGCTTTCTTGTCAGCCACCAACTCTGATTTGACCTCCATTGCTCTATGCGTCATGTGACCTTCTATCGCATGAAGCTATGCGTTCCCACCATACAAATCCAATTTTGGCATCAGGAATTTTCTTCTGTGGTGACATCTTATGATCTCATGAATAGATTTCTACGTTCACAAAGGACGAATTTTATAACTTTTGGATTATGAGATTGTGTTCATATGCGATCACATAATATAATTAATTCGATGATTTTCTTGCCAAGTTATCACATTTTTCAAGATTTTTCCTAATTGTTTTAGGGAAAAGATATACAATAACTTGTATTTCTATAAGTTATCATTACTCTGTTATTTTGCTATTGTTTCTGGATTTGTTAGGACATCATGTGAGACAATCATACAACGTGAGAATAACCACTTTCCATATTTACACCACAGATCTTTTTTTTTTTTACCTAGTTGTATACAATATGAGATAAATAGTGTAGGACCATTGCTTGGGGTAAATTTTGGACTCAAACATATATAGGTTGAATTCATTGCTATTTGAATTGAACAAAAACAAGACTAAGACCGAAATAACAATCCAGTTCCCAATAGGTCTTGGGCTAGATGAGTCACATGCGGAAGCATCCATAAGGGTCTTCTTTGGCCTCGATTAGGGTTGAAGTTGATGCTGATCAATTTGATCGAAGGGTATATAATTGCACACCCAAGGTTAGTTATTGAATTTTGGAGGAAGATTAGGGACTCGGGAGCCCAAATCCAAAAAGGAAGGAGAAAAAAAAAACTCTAGGTCATCCGGTGTATAAATATGCATCATTATCACTAAAAGAAATAATATATATCAACCTTCATTCTCTTAAACTCTTGCCTCACAAACTTAGACATAGGAGGCGGTGTGAATACTACACCGATACCCAAGCTATTCTTTATTGGTCACCTTTTTCTTGAAAGAACAAATTCTCCATTGAACTCATGTAGGTCTGATGAAATTTTCTACGACTAGATTTACACATCAACAATTAAATTAGAAATTACATGATCTTTTAACCATTTTAAATCTTATTATTGATTAATATTTATTGGTAGATGATCTTTTTCTTTTTCTTTTTCCAAATGAGTTTAAGTTATCTAAAGCACAAATGAGAGAACTAAATTAAACCAAAGAAAGGGGATATGATTAGAGCTATATCAACAAAGGTTTAATATAACTCTCTCCTCTTATCGTTCATGTCATTCTTTTAAGCTAAAAAGACTCTTTAATAAACAATTTTGTTACTTGACGAAAGGTGAATTCATAATTGAGTCTCACGAATTATGATAAAAATTGTAGAAATTTGACATATGCCTAATCACTTGAAGTCATAATCTTTTTTTTTTTATTAATAATATTCTTAATGCATAGTAACCTAAAATGATTAGAATTGAAAAAACAGCACCCCAATTAATTAAAAATGAAAGATTTAAAACATACATTATAAATGATATTGTCTCTACTAATACAATACTTTTAAGTACATACCAAAACAAAACTACGCACATCTAAATTTAAAGTATTTGTATCATATTATTCCAAAAATACAGAGAGACCCATTGTCCTATTAAAGTTGTGATAAAGCCTACTTTTTTTTTTTCTTTTTTGTGGTTCTTTCTAGGATTAAAGTTTTTGTCATGTATCGGAATGATTATAACAAGATATTTTAACAATACAAATGTCAAGTTATTTATGGTCTCTTTTTCTTTATAAACCAGGGAAGTTCAGTAATGGGTAGCTACAAAACAATACAATAAGATTCAGACAAAGGGAAATTCGGTAGTATTTTTAGGGATAATAATTAAGTGTATAGTAATATTTTTAAGAAATTACAAATATAGTAAAATCTATTCGTGATAGACTTTATCGCTTATAGACTCTTACCAATGATATGGTCAATCACTCATAAACTTCGAAAATAAAATCAAAATTTTGTCATATCTGCAAATTCTTTTGCATTGTACTATATCTATAAATATTTTGGATTTCATTATTATATTTGCACCTGTTCCATTAAATTATTGGAGTGAAAAATAAATTAAAAAAATAAATAAAGGCATTGGTGAGAATAAAAGAAATTCAAACATATTTATAATGTGATTCCTAAAAGCGAAAATATGACAAAGTGTGACATGAAAGTTTTATTGTTTTTTTATTTTTTTTATCATTGTTAAGCAGTTGACATTTTCAGAATTTAATTCTACTTTGTTAGCTCAATTGAAAGGGGAAAAAAAGTAAATTGTAGTTTTATTCTTTTTAGGCTTTGGTTCTCTTTTTGAAAAAAAAAAAAATAGACAACTTGGTTTAATGACTATTTTAACTTTATATTCAGTAAGTTTTTTCTTTAGTTGAAAGATCGGAATTACTAAAAACAAATGTCTTAAAATTGAGCATAAAATCCCCATTTCTTATATATTGTATATATAATTGATTAATTAAGCAATGAAATCACAATTGGTAGGTACGATTTTTAAATACTTGTTTTTAAGAACAAATGAAGAGCAAAGAAATCTGAAAGCTACTTTCTTTTAGTCTATTTTGAAATTTGGTTATTTCAAGAAGGGGAAAAAAACATAAATTGCCTTATAGTTGTAGCAAATCGTGAAATAAATTTATTATTAAAAAATAGAATGCAATTAATAAAGTAGTTATGGCCTTGGTGGATTGATTTGAAAGAAATAGCCTTTTAGAAGGGTCCTGAATTATGAATGTTTCATTGTATTTGATTTTGGAACTTTTAAATTTTAGGTATAATTCCGCACTTCAAATGTCTACTTCAAATTGCTAGAGAGTAGAGTTCCAAATTAATTTACTTCAAATTCAATTCCATATGTAAAAATGGTAATATTATTTAAGTTAAACTAACTAAGAAGTAGTATCTTAACATTAAATTGGGTGATACTTGGTACATCTCGGGTTCATTCATCTTTGTGCATTCTTTTTCACAACTTGCATCTAAAAAATATTAAAATATTTTGAGAAAAGAAAAAAAACAAAATTTGTCACATGACAAATTATGATTCTATAATTTGATGAGATACACAAAAATAGATGATGTCTGAGATATATCTAAATATTTTTCATTAAATTTATCTTAGTGCCATGTTCGAAGCTCTGAAGAAATGGAGAGTGGAGTGTAAAAACATAACCCCACAAAGGTGAATTAGGATACCAATAGTACAAAGATCCTTTATTTTCAAATCCTAGGAACTCATCAGACATGGAAGATGATGATAAAGAAGTGAACAAAAGTCAAAATTGGGGTGAAAAAGGTCAAATATTTGGTGAAGAGTATTACATATTATTATGAGTTCAATACCTTTTACTCATCCACTACTATTCAAATCTTGTCTCCCATTCCACCATATTCAAAAAAAATAATACTTAGGTATATCTTCGGTTTTTATGTACCACCACATTATTATTATATACATAAAAAAATCAATTAAAATATTCTTAAAAAAGTAAGAAAATTTTGTCGTGACAAATTATGATTGGACAATTTAACATGATGTACAATGATAGATGCGACGATGCACCTAATATTTTTCTACTTAAAATTTCAAGTCATTGACTTATGTGCTTTTGTATTTCAAATCAACTTCGTCCAACATTGATTCTTTAGATATTAATATTCCTCTCAATTTAATTTTTTCAAAAAATTCAAAGAAAGTATTCCAATGTCTTCTTTTGTTATGATATATAATAATTAGAATTAACTGTTTTTAAAAAGAAAAGCAATGTATACTGAAAAGTGGCATGAAGTTGACAATAACTTAGTGTTTGAAAAAAAAAAACTCGTTTACAAGTGGTTTGGTTCAATGAATTTAGCTTATAAAACACAAGTGTGTGATACATAAAGAACACAAGTTTTGAAAAGTTGAGACAATGGGTGTCAAATGTCAAAGAAGCTGCCACAGTTGATCTACATAATACATCCTTTTCTTAGAGGGCCAAAAAAAAATCATCTCCCTGCTTGATTTAGCCAATTTTGATCTTAAACTTTGATTTCATTGAAACTTTTAACTTAGAAGGGGTGATTAAAATGCCATTCAAAATCAAGCTATAAAGTTGGAAAAGAACAACCAAATAAATTCATCAGTGTTCAACCACAATCAAATTAAGTGACAAGACAAAAAGCCTAACACCTAAAAAGTCTTGTCCAATGTAATTTTGTTATTATTGTTCAGCTCCATTTCAATTACCTATTTTACTAACTTTAAATTCCTATTCCAGTTACCTTTTTTGTGGAAAGAACATCCTTAATCACATGATTCGAAATATAATTTGAATAATAATTTTCATAAATTAGGATGAGAAAATGAAACGGCAGAAATTTCCCTACTATTTATCTGGATTTTTTTAAATGAGGTAAGTAAACAGATATGTTATTATATTCATTAATTGCTCGAGTTTGTCATCTTTGACTATGGTTTCCTAAGGAAGTGTTTGGAGTAAGGAGTGGAATAATGAGAAATAAAAAGTTATGAAGTCTAGAGAGTTGTAAACTCCTAAAACTCCAGTGTAAGTGTAAGGAGTTAATAAGATATAAAATTGATTTTTTTAGTAGTGGAACGCACAAACTCCTTATGCCAAACAAGGAGTGGAGCTTACAAACCCCTACTTCCTTATTCTTACTTCTCAACTCTTTGGGCCAAACAACCTTGGTTGATTTTATTTATTTATTTATTTTCTTATTAGTTCAACATGTGAGCACCAAGATTTAAATCACAAATCTTTTAATAGAAAATATAATATCTTATCTTATCTAGTTCAATTATGTTCAATGAGATCTTATATTTCCGTAGTAGAATCAAAAGTGTAATTGTAACCATTGTTATAGTTCATAATTGATTTGCACAATTTATGTTTTTTAAAAATTGAACCAACTCATCCAACCACCCACACCAATCTACTCGACTGTGTATTGGAATACATTTTGAAAGGAAAAAAAATCTATAAATAAAATAACACTTTCTATTAAAAATAAAAAAATAAATAAAAAATAAAAAATAAAAATCACTCATGAAATATAATGGTAGCTGCAATTATACCTTTAAACTTTCAAATTTAAAAATTGAGCAATCAACTGTATCCAAATGTTAAAATCAGACAATCCAACTTACATAATCGCAATAATTGTATAAGTTTGAGAGTTCAATTTTTATCTTTCATAGGTCCAATTTTTACAATTACTATAAGTTGTAAGACCCAATTTTAACACTTTTAAAAATTTAAGATCCAATTGTTACTATTGATGTTTAAGATCCAATTGTTACTATTGATGTTTAAAGATATCATTGCAACTATCACATACTTTTGGGTGGTTTTTTTACAAGTTGCCCTAAAAATATAAAAGGACATATTGCAAAAACTACCCTAGAAGTTTGATAGTAATTACAATTACACCGTTTAAACTTTCAAATTGAACTCCTAAACTTACATAATAGTAGAGATTGTTAATGATCGTACAAGTTTGTGATTCAATTTTTATTTTTTGAGGATCCAATTTTTATAACTAGTAAATTTTAGGGTCCGATTTTGACACTATATTTAGAAGCTCAATTTTTATAATAGAAAGTTTTAAGATATAGATGCAACTACCATATTTCAGGGGTAAATTTTGCAATTTACTTTTAAAAAAATATATAATAAATAAACTATTCTCGAGAACACTTGGATTGTCTAAAATGACTTTAAGGTGATTGACAAAAAATCTTCAAATTTGTAATAACGAAAAAAACATACTTGTAATTAGTAAAATACTTTCGTAGTGCAACCAAACAAATTTGTTATTTAAAGCATTTTCTAAAATGTATAAGATATATAAACATTTTTAAAATAAATATATGAACACCCTACCCAAATGACCTCTGAAGAATAACTATATTTCGACCACTAGTCCAATCCAATAAAGGATTTGATGTTATTAAAACTACAGAATTGGATATGATTCACTGAATTCGCCATTTTAGGTGGATTGACCAAAATATTACAGTACAAATTCGAACGACTTTATCTACGTTATCTGGTTCCAGAAGGAAATGACTTTTTTTCTGGACATATAGTGGAAAAAATACTCTTATCAGTAATAAATGTATATATCCAATGGGGCTCTGAAGATATAAAATTAATTTAGAGTTCATGATTGAGAAGGCAGCATTTGATACAATGAAAAAAATGGGAATGGCTATGGCATATGTTAATTTACTCATCTACATAAGAGTACAAGTAATGCACTACCTCTGACCTTCATAAAATCATGTAGGAACATGGCCTGAGGTGAGGGGTCTCCATTTTCTTCCTTACATTCTTCCTTTTTGGCTCTAGTCCTGTCTGCAAGAATTGTGTTATTCATTTCAATTTCTTTCGCATACCCATTCGTGATTTTGCGTATCTAATTTTCGGTTAAGCAAAAGATTTGAAGACATGATGTAGCAGTACAATTGTAAAGAATAAAAATCTTGTAAAAGGATACTCCAATCGCATGCCCTCCCCAGGAGGTGATGAGTACAGAATTGAGCCTTGCAGATGGTTCAGAGCTCCAGTTGAACAGCCAGTATCCTGCACACAAGATAACAATGGAAGACCCAGATACTTTTTCCATCTAAAAAAACTTAGTATTGCTTTAAATCCTTACTATGTGAAAGATTTTATGGCCTGAACATGTAACAATTTAAACAACAGACCAAAAGGCAACTTCCAAACATTATTTACACCAATAAAACAGTTCCCTGGAGTCTCTAAAAAAGCAACAAGTCTTGTGAATGGTCAGGGATATAAAAATCCACAATAATACATAGCCAAAGGGTGATGAGTTGTGCACGTAATTAACGGAAAAAACCACAGAATGGAGTCTGATTCATGAATTTCAATGCTAAGAAGGAAAAGATTTATCAGCTACAGAAAAATGATATTGAGAAGGGCTCTGCTAACCTGAAAATCGACAAAAGCAACTGGGGCCCCATACGTGCTCTGCATCTTTAGTTTTAAGAAGCCTGGGCATCTGGTAGGAAATATCAAATAAACAGAAAATGCAAGTTCTTAGATGTTCAGAACATAACCTAAATAACGTGCAGTAAAATAACTAACCTTGAAAATATTTGAATAAGCTCTTGCTCGGTGCAGCTTGGCCCTAGATTTGCCACAAAAAGTGTTGGACATGGGGGATTTTGAGGAATCTGGAAATGAAGAATTATTCACCCAAAGTTAACAGGATTTACCAAATACATTATGCTACAAATGGTCATTTTGCACATACTCAAATATTTTTGCCTTAACACGAGGCGTCTTCCTTTAAGCCTAAATATATGTATATATTTTAATATAAAACATTCAATGATTCTATACATTGTCTGTTCATGGGAAAAACTTCAAATACACCAGTTTTAATATGGCTAGTGTGGTATAGGCTCAAATCTTGGAAAAAAAATCTTGAAGTAGAGTATTATTGATTATAGACAAATGTAGACAATGATCCCTTTAAAAGACCCAAAGGGAAAGGGTTATTTCACACCTAACTACCTAACTAATTCTAATCCTAAAACACCTTTAAATAAACCCAAAGGGGAAGGGTATTTTCACACCTAAACTAAAAAGAAAACAAATTAAAATTGCAAATTAACACAAATGAAAATTACAGAATATTTCCAAAATGCCCCTACATCAATTCAACCCCCTGAGAATTAAACTCGTCCTCGAGTTTATGATGAAAGTTCAAACTCATCAGGTGCGTAGTAGGGAAAAATATCAGCAACGTTGAATGTGTTGCTAATGTTCATAGATGTAGGAAGACCTATCCGGAAGGCACTTTCTCCAAATTTTTCTAGTATTATGAATGGGCTGAATTTTCTGTTGGTTAATTTTTATGTACACCATGACTACATCTCCCGGTTGAAAAGTTTGTTTCCTTTGGTGAACATCAGCTTTGTCCTTATATCTTGTAATGGCAACTGTTAGGTTCTTCACAACTTCTTTATGTATCCTTTGAATTCTTTCCACCATGTAATCCGCCTCTAGGTTGCTGTCAACAGAAGGTAAATTAGTGAGGTCAAAAGTTAGTCTAGGAGGATGACTATAAACAATTTCAAAGGGACACTTCCCTCTTGATCTATTTTGCATGTTGTTGCATGCAAATTCTGCTTGTGAGTGCAAGATCCCATTTTTTGGGTTGTTCTCCACAGATGCATCGAAGTAGATTTCCCAATGTTTTGTTTGTCACCTCAGTTTGACCATTTGTTTGCGGATGGCTTGTTGAGCTAAACTTTAAGTGAGTTCCAAACTTTTTCCAAAAAAAAAACTCATGAATTTAACATCTCTGTCAAATACTATTGATTTGGGAATGTCATGTAAACGTACGATTTCTTTGAAAAAAAATTGAGTAATATTTAAAATATCTGAAGTTTTCTTGCAAGGGATTAAAATGAGCCATCTTTCTTAATCTATCAACAAATGTTTTGGGGAATTGGAAGTGGGGTATAGAGTCCTGTATTTTGAGATTGGCCTTTTGTTGTTTGGCACACAAAGCATCGTTTTACAAAATTATTTACATCTTTTCTGAGTTGTGGCCAAAAGAAATTTTCAGACGGCGTTATATAGGTCTTATCTCGACCAAAATGACCCGCAAATCCACTAGAATGAGCTCCATGTATGATGGCTTATCTTAGGGACCCTTGAGGCATACATAACAAATTACCTTAAGGGGCAGAATGTGTATTACACTGCTGCCAAATTATATGATAGTCAGGGTCTAATTCATAGCAAGTGGGTAGGTGATCAAAAGCTGTGATGGTGCCTTGGAGAAGAGTTAGTAGAGATGACTTTCTACTTAAAGCATCAGCTACTTTACTAGTGCTACCCGAGGTATGTTTTATTACAAAATCAAATTTTTGGATAAATGTTATCCATCTAGCATGCATTTCTTCATAAAATAAAACCAAGGAAAGAAATTTTGTTAGTTAAGAAAGCACATTTCTTCATATTAATGACTAATCGATGAGTGTCAAGAGTATAGAAGACATCCTGTAAGTGTGATAAGTGTTCCTCTGAACTCTTGCTGTAAATTAAGATGTCGTCAAAGTAAATAACGACAAACTTATTTAAGAATGGTAGGAATATTTGATTCATGAGTCTCATGAACGTGCTAGGTGTGCTTGATAACCCAAATGGTATAACCAACCATTCAAAGAGGCCTTCGTTGGTTTTGAATGCAGTTTTTCATTCGTTCCCCGGCCTAATTCGAATTTGGTGATAGCCACAATGAAGATATATTTTGGAAAAGATTTGAGGACACCTGCTAATTGGTCTAGGAGATCACCTATTCTAGGGATGGGAAATCTGTATTTGATAGTGATTTTATTTATAGCTCGACTATCAATACATAGGTGCCAACTACCATCCTTTTTTGGGGCTAATAGAGCAGGGATAGCACAGACCACAGGGGCTTAGGCTAGGTTGGATGTGCTGTTTTTTGAGGTCTTCAATAATTTCATGAAGTGCTTTGTACTCGAATGGGCTCATTTTGTAATGGGGAAGAAGTGGAAGTGAGGCACCGGGTATAAAATCAATGTTGTGTTGAATGTCCCTTAATGGAGGTAAGCCCTCTGGAATTTTGGTCTACAGGATTTGATAACAGGGGGCAATAGAGAGATCTTTAACCAGTAAGGCTAAAGTAAAGGTGGGTGCTATTTCTAGAGCCTTTTTTCGTAGACAAAAATTGAAAATAGGCAGCCTTTTATCTCTTCCTAAAGTGGAAGAGGAAGTTGTTGTAAGATCTTGGAGGGGTAATAGAATAACCGTCTTGCCTAACCAATCAAACTCATGTATTTTCATGGCTTCTGTGGATGGCCTTTATGTCATATTGCCATAGTCGTCCAAGAAGTAGATGACAAGCATCCATTTCTATGACATCATATATGATTGGATCTTTGTAGTGGGCACCAATGGATAAAGCCATGGTGCATATTTCATTAATCACTATTTCACCACCTCTTTTAATCCATCCGACCTTATATGGATGTGGATGCAGATCAACCTTAAGTTTCAAAGCCTAAACTAGCTTTTTTGAAACCATGTTCTCACTACTGCCACTATCGATGATAACTATGCACACTTTCCCTCATATGGTGCACTTTGTTCGAAATAATGAATGTCTCTAGGGGTTGCTCGGGGTTGTTGGGGTTAGAAGTATTCTTTGGATAACACAAGATAGTTCATCTCCAATATCTGAGTTTGTTCGAGCTACATCATCATCCTCTTCTTTTAGCTCATCTTCTTCCTCCGAATGTGTTCCTTGGATTGTTAGTTTTCTTCTTTCTGGACCATCATTTGATAAATGTCCCATTTGTCCGCACCTAAAACATTTACGAAGGTTAGGTCTGTTATATGGATTGAAATTCTTATTTGGAAGATTAGAAATACTTCCCTTTGCATCTATGTCTTGTTGTGGAAGATTGTCCTTTGCTTTGCTTGAAGAAGAGTTTGCTGTAACGGGACTGGTGTTTGAATCCAATGTTGTTTTTTTTGAACCACCATTTGTTTTTTCCCAATTGGCCCTTCTTGCTATCCATCTTTTCTGCTTTTGGCTTTTATCTTCTTTAATGGTTGTGGCCACCGAAATAGCTTCTAAGAGACTTGTCATTGGATGGAGATGTGCCTTTTCTCGAATATCTTGTCGGAGTCCATCAAGAAACCGAACTATTTGTTGGTTTTCACTGTCGGCAAGGTTGTTTTTTGCACTCAACCTTTGGAACTCATTTGTATACTCTTCAATGCTTCTTGACCCCTGTTTGCAATGTTGGAATTGGCTGTACAACAATCTTTCATAGTTAAGTGGAAGAAATCTCTTCTTCATGAGTTTGAGCATTTTTTGCCAGCTTTGGATTGGAGGTTTTCCATACATTTTCCTATTCCCTTGGAGTTGATCCCACCATGCGGATGCTCCACTTTTTAGTTACACAAGTTTTACCTTTCGATTCTCGGGGGTGTCCACGAAGTCAAAAAAACTTTCTACCTTCTTCACCCAATCGAGGAAAACTTCAATATTCATTCGTCCATTGTAAGTAGGGAGGTCAATTTTCATTTTGTATTCAGAATCTTATCTCCATGGAGATCCTCTTTGCATTCCCCTATACTCCGGTTAATAGTGTTCCAAATCTTGATCATCCTCTTGGAAATCTTGAAGGTCTTGGTTGTTGTAGTTGAACCTCTGTCTACAAGGCTGACTGGCTGGCGTGTTCTCCCAATTTTGTGGGTCTTCTTCCGAGGAATCAGAATCAACCCTAAAAGGTTTGGTGGCATTAGTATGGCTTGTTGATGAGGCCTAGGTTGTGGTCTCCTTTGGTCGATCCCTCTTAGTTGCATGAATCTTGGAGGGTTTCTTGGATGTTCTTGAATTCTTGGAGGGGCAAAATTTTGAGGAACACGGTTTGGTGGTTACCTCTAAATTCTTGGTGCAATTGAGGTCCCCTAGTCTCAGTTTGGTGTAGAACTCCTCTGCTTTCTTGCTGTTCTTGACTTCTTCTTCTTCTTCTTCTTGAATCTTGGCTTTTGCCTTGTTTGGTTTGTTGTTTTCCTTTACAAGGGAGTTTAAGGTCTGCTGCATCTCAGCCATGGAAATCTGCATCACATTGAAGTTGTTGATCAAGGTTCCTATGGCATCTTCAACTTGGTTCATACGGTGGTCCATGGATTGGGGTTTGGATGCTTCCGCATCAGTGGGAGGGAAGAATCAATGAATTTGCTGGAATTTTTTTCAGTCATCAGCCCCAACTTCTGCTCTGATACCAGTTTTGGTGTAGACTCAAACCTTGGAGAAAATCTTGAAGTAGAGTATTATTGATTATAGAGAAATGTAGACAATGATCCCTTTAAATAGACTCAAAGGGAAAGGGTTGTTTCACACCTAACTACCTAACTAATTCTAATCCTAAAATCCCTTTAAATAGACCCAAAGAGGAAGGGTGTTTTCACACCTAAACTAAAAGAAAACAAATTAATTCAAATGGAAATAACAAAATATTCCCTAAATGCCCCTACATCATGCTGCCTTTTAAATATGTGCTTGCAGCCTTATTCCCAGAATTCCCTCCCCTCGAAAAGAAAGGATAAAGAAATACGTGCAGATATTATTGTAGAAGTTCAAGGTAAATAAATATTCCCCTATGCTTGTTCTCAATAAGTTAAGCCTGCCTATGCTTGTAATGGGAAAATAACTTTTGGCTAAACATACAAAAAAAACCCACAGAAAGGTCAAAAGAAAATTGCGGAATACAAAGCAACCTGAAAGAAAGAATTAACTTTTGGTAATACAAAAGAAAACAATTTGGAATTACCCATGGGAAGGCATTAAAGTGTGTCCATATCCACACATCCTCCCACAACCTATCAACCCTCAAAGATATTCTTCTATTTCTTTTCATCAAAATAAACCACAGTACAACAATGAAGCCCATAGAGGCATTGAACAATAAAAATCTAAAGGAAAATGCATAGTCAATTTCAAGTGGATAGAAAATGAAAATTAAAGAAGTTTTAGCCAATGCTGAGAGGATGTTATAGAGACTGAAGAATCACGGACTGTAACAAAAAGGGGCCTTACCACATTCGCAGCCACTGTATCATTTACAGTTTTGTTATCAAAGCTTCCATGGCTGATGATAGAAAGTACTAGTTAGTTAAACTTAGAAGAAGAAATATAATGAAGCAAGTATACAAAAGTTAAAAACCTAATACAGGAGTCAGGGCGTATAGTAAGAGCTTTTTACTGAAGCCCTCGGACATTCTACTAGTGATTATTGTTGGCAATAATGTATAAGCTTCACATAAGCTTGTAATTAACCATTTCAATAATAAAGATGTGCTAAGTAGTGCAGATGACCTTTGTGCAGATGGATAACCAATCGTGTTGTAAGCAGAATTACCCATTCCAGACATGTGAGTGCTGCCAAGACCTGCTAGTGCCCAAGCGTGCAAAACATGTGCAAAATGAGCTTTTAGAATAATGTGTCCTCTGCGTGACTAATCAATTACTCCTTACCCCAAGAGTTTGTAAAGGCAGCACATAATCATCCTCAAATAAATCAGAGGGGGCAGATTTATACATCAAAAATAAGCATAATAATAGGTACCGTCAGGGGCATCAAAAGGACAGAATTTTTTTAGAAAAAAAAGGAGCTTGCATAAGCAATAGCTTATAAGCATAAAAAGTGCTAAGCAATCATCTTACCAGGATCAGGAGTACTCCTTGAGAAGATAGACACTTTAGCTTTCTTATCCGATCCATATCTTTCATCCTCTAACCATTTGATGAACACATCAAGAAAATATTTGAACTGGTTAAACCACTAAATAAAATAGAAATATAAATTTATAGTAGGGCAGCCATCAAGATATGTACCTGTCCTCGTCCGTTTTGATCTTGAATTGGATTTAGCCAAATCAACATACAGTACTGACTGCTTCTCAAGATCAAACACCATGCCCTACAACAAAAAGCAACCGATTGTTTTAATAATTTAATGTGATACATTACCCAGAGTAGAAAAAAAAAATTATCTTCATCCTTGCCTTGCAATTTCCAATTTTTTAAGCTGCTGGGGAGACACAAAACACTTTATTACCCCTTATTACCAGTGTTTTTAAATGCCAAAGGCGCAATGGCCCTCTGGAGCCTAGGCTCTAGGCGCAAGGCGCACAAAAAAGCGCGAGTTTTTTTTTTTTTTGTGAGGTGCACTATATATAAAAATATTACATTAAAAAGAGAGAGTATAATTGAAGTGGATATATGGAAAAAAGGGACCCAAAACACAAGAAATTTTGCATTTAGGTTTGGTAAACTTGATCCTTTTAGTTAATAAAGAAGGAAAATCCTTGATTATTACTATTTTTTAAAAATAATTGAAAAGCCCCAAGGCGTAGGGTTTTGATCCTTGAGGCTTCACAAAAGGCACACGCAAGCTGTGCCTTATTTTGTGAGTCTCGCTTTGACCTACGCCTAGGCGCGCGCGCCCGAGAGGGCTTTTTAAAACACTGCTTATTACAATTGCAGCTTCAAAAGAACGACCAACCAATTGAAAGCAAAAATTCAGAAGAAAAATGAAGGTAAATTACCTTTTTCGTCCGTGAGGTTTAGGGTTTGTCTTAATTTAGTTCCTAGGTTTTAAAATTAAACAATCAAGTCACCAAAGCGTAGGAAATAGTTCAATTAAGTCCTTTGGTCAACAGCTCCAATTACAGAGATGACATGGCATAATAAAAATAATAATAATAATAATAATATAGAGACAAACAAAAAAACTCTCTTGACCACCAGCCACCCCCCGTGGCCCATCCCTTTCCCCTTCCCTCCGGCCCCCTTCCTCTTTCTCCACTCAGTTGCCGCCCATCCACCATTGCCGCCTCTTCTCTCTGTCTCCTGTCATGGATCTGAATCACCCTCTTTCCCAAATCTAAATTTTAAGATCTACTTCTTGTTCTTCCACCACCCATTTCATTGCAACCTCTCTTCTTTATTTTTCTTCTTCGTTCCCCACCCCCATCGTGCCCTTCTTAGTTCTTCCACGTTCCTTTTATGTACTTCCTTTGATTTTTGAAATGATTTTCTTAACGAAAGAACTTGGAATACAGAAGCAGGGAACAAGTACTTACATTTACAGCATGCATTGCACCAATGGCAGACTGCTGGTCCGAGAATACAGCAAATGCAAATGGCTATAACCAACCACACCAAATAAATTGTAAGAAAATCTGTGCATAATGCTAATCAATAAAATATAAGGTCTACCATCAACACAAGCAGTGATAGGTATTTGTGTACATGAGATATTTCATGAGTGGAAAAAGAATACTACAATCTTTTAAAAGTTCAAGCGACAGACATGGGCACTCAGTACACGTATCTGAAGGGTACTTGCATAAATTTGCTACACTTTATTGCAGCAATTCAGATTGTTGGTCAGAGAATATGGAAAGCTGGTAAATTGCCTTTACCAACAAAGGTCCCCAAGCTTTCACTTTCAATATTAATTGGATCTGAAACTACAGATTAGCATAGTATTTGCAGTTGAAAACATGGGATATTAATATCTCAGTTAATGTTATGGTTTCCTCTCCATGCATCTTACCTTGATCAAAATCCAAAGAGTAATAAGTTGGACCACCATGGCCATCCCAGGAACTGAGATTACATTGACTAATTTGAGAACCCTTAAACAAGGATACTAAATACTAATAACACAATGCAATCATGTTTAGGCATTGCCAAAAAATGTTTCAGTTTGCTGTCCTGACAACAAAATACATACAAAGTACAAGCCACTATCATCCAATTAAATGGAACAAGAAAGAAATATAGTTTTTTTTATATATAATAACGACCACTTCCATTGAAACCAAATGAAAGAATAGAAAGGCATGAGGGAAAGAAAGAAAGAAAAACAAAGCAAAAAAAACAACACAAAAACCCCACAAAAGGAAGCCCCACTAAAGAAAGGTGCTCAAGCTATACAAAATAGTACCTAAGAAATAGTTACAAATGATCTTTGAAATCGAAGCTCAAAGGGAAACATGAAATCTAACAAGAGACCAAACATACTATGATCCCTCTCCAACCCTCTAAACACCGTGTAAATAGCACATCCTCACAAGCCACAAAAGACTACTTTTCTCAAAAAATGCGGATGGAGGAAGAACACACCCCAATCGTGTCAATAACGTCCCTATGTCAAGCTAGCGAGAACCTAAGAAAGCACATATATGGATATGGGACAAAGATATGACTCAACTTGGATATGACCACATGTCATTTTAAAAAAAAATAATAAAATAAAGACAAACACAACAAGGACACATTTATTCAAATACACATTTCCAAAAATATATATCATTTTTAAATAAGAAGGAAATTAAAAGTCAATGAATTTATGCATTTATATGCTTAGAAAATTAGTTTGATGTATTTCACTCTCCAAATTTAATATTCTTGTCATATATGTGTCTACTTAGTATTGATTCTAATTTGGCTGTGTACAACTACACATCTTCTGCGTTAACAAGTGTCTGGCACATGTCCAACAAGCATCAGAATCAGAGTGTCCAAGTGTCCAACACCGATAGCTAGCCAGACTAAAGTGTCCGAGCTTCTTAGGCAAGAACTCAAACGTCTGGAAGAAATAAGCTCAAGCAAATCTAGCAAACTTACATCTCCAAAGAATGTGAACCAAGTTTTCCTCCACCTTTCGACAAAGAATACAACAAAACAACTCCATTAACGTGATCATCCTCCTCAAAAGCTGTCCAAAGTGTTAGCTCTTCCATGTAAATTTGTCAAGCATGAAACTACATTTTCCTTGGGATCTTATGATCCTCCAAAAGAGTAGACAAAACTAACTCACTAGTAGGAAAATGGTCCGATAAGTAATGAAAGGAGTTACAAGAGAGTCCCTCCGAAAGGTTGGGACTCTAAACGAAAATATCCTTCTCCCACCCTGAAAGAACAAACTCCTCAAGCATAGACAAGAGAGTAATGACCTCCATCACTTAATATAGTATATTATTACACGTGTAACATTGGGATTGAAATGTGCATTTGAAGTTACTAAACAATGATCTTTTACCAAAGAAATACTAGCAACAAAGTTTGGATTCGTCAAAGTTGAATTCACATTGCAAAGGCTAAGGAATTTTTCATCCATAAAAATAACATTGACCAAGCCAGATTTGTTTTCTACGATACGGAGAACTCTTTGCTACTTCTTGGGTAAGGAAGATAAGTGGAAGGACATAACATTCGTTGCCATTTACAGGTAAAGAGGTTCCACTGAAGAACGGTTTACGATGTTCGTAAGGAGCAGAGCAAAAGCTATAATTACAAACATGATAAAGGTCGCCAATTGCTAGGCACCAAGATACTTCCATTATTTGTTGGAGCATGACTCTCAAGGTAGGGCAACCTACCGCCACCATTTTTATGTTAGTCCGAAGAAGAATCCACTTGTGAAGGGGAGCAAAGGTGCAAAGTTGGTGGATGGCCTTGGAATCAAAGAAAAGGATTAGAAATTGGAAGCTAACTGGCATTTAGCAGTAGGTAGTATAGGTGAAGCCCAATTTTTGCCTTCTAATTCTAACTTGCATTTAATGGTGCAGATATTGAAAATCCTACTACTAAGGTGCTCGTGCTCCATAGCATTGTGGAATAATGAAGGGTGAAAACTGAAGTATTGAAAATCCTACTACTAAGGTGCTCGCGCTCCATAGCATTGTGGAATAATGAAGGGTGAGGGGGTTACTGAGGTAAAATTTGTTAATGGGACAAAATTGCATCCCACTAAAACTTAATAAGCCAATGGAGTCACATACACATCAACTTTCACATTGGCATTGGAATTAGGCTATAAGCATCAGTATCGGTATCAACATTCATAACGACATTTCCGTTAGAATTTGACACAGCACATTTATAGTTTTATTTAACAATCTCACCATAGGCATTAGTGAGTTTAAAGGCATGTTGAATTAAGTTTTAAGAATTAGGTTTACTTCGTATTTTTTTCATTTGAAATGTGGTTTACTAACTTAGTTCTTGTGTTTTTTTATATCCACGAGTGTTCGGACTAGTTGCACATACTTTGTGTCCTGCCCTAACACTATAACATTTAGGTGCAAAAAAATAAAAATAAAAACTTAGGTAGGTGGTTGCATGGATTCAACCATTTCATCTCTAAATTAACATTTAAATATCTAGTTAAGATGAATTTTAAATGAACCCCAATAAACTAGGTCCAAGCTAATTTCATTTAACCATTATCATCTTGAACTTCTTCAAAAGCTAGAAGCATACAATAACCTAACCAGAATTGTCTATTGTAACACCTCAAGCCCAGGATTCGAAATCCGAATTCAGAATTTAGATTTGGCACTTAATGGCCCTAGCATTCCCCTATATCCCGTACAACCTAGCTACATCATCCTTGCTTGTCTTAATGCTTCTAAGAGTAAAGACTATCCCCACAAACCAACACAGTTTCTTTCAACATGTTTTGTCCTCATTCACATGCATTCTAGGAAAATTCCCAAGAGGTTATCCAACGTAGGATTGCTCCAAGCTAAGCACGCTTAAGAGCTACCAAAAAGGAAGGCGCGCCTTGTTGATATAGGTAGTGACTTTTAATTCTTTTAAGCCTTTCTTAACCATGTCCTCAGAATCTCTCTAATTCAGATGTGATCTTGGTTCATTCATGTCCCCCTCCTAAACTTGGGTCGTTATATCTATGAACAGTTGTTTTAATTGATAACGACAATGAAAACTCCATCTATCTCCATAAAGATATAATATTGTCCACTTTGGACATAAATCCTCGTGGCTTTTTTTCAAAACCACCGAAAAGGCTTCACCCTCATACCAATGGAGATAATTATACACATTAATACCCCCATGATCAGTGTTTCAAAAAGCCCTCTTGGGTGCACGCCTAAGCTCAAGGCACAAGTCTGACGCCTCACCTTGCAAAGGCAAGGCTCACAAAATAAGACACGCCTCAGATGCGTGCCTTTTGTGAAGCCTCAAGGCTTTAAGCTCTAGGCCTTGGGACTTTTTCATTATTTTTAAAATATAGTAATAATTAAGATTTTTCCTTCTTTATTAACTAAAAAAATCAAACTTACCAAGCCTAAATGCAAAACTTCTTGTGTTTAGGAGTCTTTTCTTCATATTTTTATTTCAACTATGCTCCCTCTTTTATGTATTACTTTTTTATATATAGTACGCCTCACGCACTTTTTTTAGTTGCGCTCAAGCCCCATGATCATTTGGTCTTTGTTTGTGATCCCTTCCTTCCCTAACCAGTGTGCGACATTGTTTGTACTCCTAACATTAATCTCCATCTTTGATACTAAAGCAACCAAATGCCCACGAATTTACTTAGTCGTCATACTCTAGAAGCTAAGCAGTATCCAAGCACCCAAGCCTAAATGCAAAACTTCTTGGGTTTAGGGGTCTTTTTTCATATTTTTACTTCAACTATGCTCCCTCTTTTATGTATTACTTTTTTATATATAGTACGCCTCACACGCTTTTTTTAGTTGCGCTCAAGCCCCATGATCATTTGGTCTTTGTTTGTGATTCCTTCCTTCCCACCAGTGTGCAACTTTGTTTACACTCCTAACATTAATCTCCATCTTTGATACTAAAGCAACCAAATGCATGGGAATTTACTCAGACGTCAGACTTTAGAAGCTAAGCACATTTACATGTGTAAGTTTCCAGGCACCCAAGCCTAAATGCAAAACTTCTTGTGTTTAGGGGTCTTTTTTTCATATTTTTACTTCAACTATGCTCCCTCTTTTATGTATTACTTTTTCATATATAGTATGCCTCACGCGCTTTTTTTAGTTGCACTCAAGCCCCATGATCATTTCGTCTTTGTTTGTGATCCCTTCCTTCTCTAACTAGTGTGCAACTTTGTTTGCACTCCTAACATTAATCTCCATCTTTGATACTAAAGCAACCAAATGCTTGGGAATTTACTCAGACATTAGACTCTAGAAGCTAAGCGCATTTACATATGTAAGTTTCCAGGCACCCAAGCCTAAATGCAAAATTTATTGTGTTTAGGGGTCTTTTTTTTTCATATTTTTACTTCAATTATACTTCCTCTTTTATGTAATACTATTTTATATATAATACGCCTCACGCGCTTTTTTTTAGTTGCACTCAAGCCCCATGATCATTTGGTCTTTTTTTGTGATCCCCTCCTTCCCTAACCAGTGTGCGCCTTTGTTTGCACTCCTAACATTAATCTCCATCTTTGATACTAAAGCAACCAAATGCCCACGAATTTACTCAGACGTCAGACTCTAGAAGCTAAGCGCATTTACATGTGTAAGTATCCAGGCACCCGAAATAGAAACTATTCACATTCAAGAGAAAAAAAAAATCCATAAGAATCAACAATTTTGCAAAACAGAAAAGCTAAGTACAACACCTGGGTCGTCTGCGTGGGGGTCCGAAGATGAGAGGACTCGTATCCCGGAAACTCCCGGAAGAGATTGTAAATTTCTCGGGGCTTGACATCTTCAGGAAGGCCAGCTATGAATAGGGTTCGGACCTCATTGATGGAGGCCGCGTGCGGTAAAAAAGGTAAGCCATAGGATGCGAAGGTGGGCGGGTGTTGAGAGAGGTAATGCTGAGACGGCGGTGCTGAAGAAGGAGGAGGAGGCACCTGGTAAAAGGGATAGTGAGGCGGTTCAAGACCAGAAGGCTGCGGCGGTGGTTGCGGTTGCGGATAGTAGCTCGCCATGTCGTCCATCGGAGTTGTGTTCTCTCCGAGTCTCTGACGAAGTAGAGAGAGAGCTGGAAGCCCAGAAAATTGGGTCGGATTGCTTCAATTGTGATAAAAGCATTGTCGCTCAATGGGCTCACATTAAACACCGAAATCCAAATGCCCCAATTTCAAAGGTTTAACAAGATGGCCCGTTAATATATACTATATATATATATATATATATATATGTATGTATGTATATGTGTATATATATTTCTGTTTTTGGGACGACTAGTAAATGAAATTTTATCTAAACAAAATTTCAATTTAAAAAATTTCTAAACATAAGATAATAAATTAAATATACAATAATTATTTATAAACACTGACTAATATATCATTCTTAACAATCAATAGAATTAGACTATTTAAAATCTGAAAACAATCGAAATTGAAGGAAGATTTAATTTAAAACCAATTAAAGCAAGTGTCTAGAGATAAATACGAGAAAATCAATATAAAAACAAAAATAAAATTTCATCCAACAAATACAATATATGTACACTAATAATTATGGTGCAAACCCAATACTGAGGAACACCAAGATAATGAGACCTAGCACCCTAGTAAATAGCTTGTGTATGAGGTATCTGTCAAACCATCATCAATCACTCTCTCTTCTCCATGTTTGTCATCCACCTCCTCCAATAACCCTTACCGATCGTCAAAACCCTCCCTCATCTAAAAAAATCGTACTTTCCACCATATCTTTTATATTATTATTGTTATTTTGAAAACTTATTAAGAAAATAGAGTAGTTTTGAAACTAATTAGAGAAATGTTGTTGTTTTGTGAGATCGGACTCCATATATTAAGAGTTGTCGAAGGTTGAAGTTTCAACATACATAAGTCGAAACTTCAACCCTCGACATGCACATTATCAAGTAACATCGCCAAGTCTGCTGTCCCTGTTGTGTTGATCAGATTCCCTGCATGCATGCTGCCCTCCACAGCCTTAGCATGCATGCTCATTGTCATTCAACCACCCTCTTTAATTTCCATCCCGTGGGTCGAGTGTTGAACACTCGACCTACATCCTTTTAAACCCTTCTCTCTCCTTCATTTTGCTCACTGCCTCGTTAATTTTTGTAGCCTCATTTCCTCTCCCCTTCATTTTGCTCACTGCCCCCTTCATTTTGCCCCCTCACTGCCTTCAAAAATCAGCCTTCGAAATCATTTTCCTCTCTTCCCATTTGCTTTCTGATTTCATTTTTCTTCTTCTTAATATCCCTGTCCTCCCATTTTTTAACTCACTACTTTCCATTTCCATTTCTCTTCTTGTATTTCGTCTAATACAAATTATTCTCACACAACTCTTGACCACAAACTATACTGGTTCGTTACTCTACTAAATTTTATTTTTTAAGAATAATTATACATTTTATTTTTATTCTTATATTATTATTTTTTTATAGATTCTATTTTTTTAATTTTTTGTAGTTGTTGCCAGATAACAAATAACTGAAAAAAAGGGTGAACGTTGTCACTTTGAAGGAAAAAAGAGAACTACCGTCGAATCTATGAGTTAAACTTATGATATTTGAAAAGTTTAGTTTATTCTTATGATATTTGATTTCTTTAGTATTAACTTTGATGTTTATAGTGTTAAAATGTTTAGTTTATTGTTATGTTTAAGAAGTTGATATTTATAGTTTAATACAAAATTATTGTGATAGTTAACAAGTTTAATATAGTTTCAAAGTTTAAATATAGTTTGAAAATTTAGTTTATTCATATGATATTTTGATTTTTTTAAGTAATTAACTTTTGATGTTTATAGTGTTAAAATGTTTAGTTTATTGTTATGTTTAAAAAGTTGATATTTATAGTTTAATATAAAATTATTGTGATAGTTAACAAGTTTAGTATAGTTTGAAAAGTTTAATTTATTCATACGATATTTGATTTCTTTAGTATTAACTTTGATGTTTATAGTGTTAATGTTTAGTTTGTTGTTATGTTTAAAAAGTTGATATTTATAGTTTAATACAAAATTATTATGATAGTTATTGTGATTTTTTTAATATATTTCTTATGATATTTAATTTTCTAGTATTAACTTTGAAAATATAGTTTAAAATAGTTTGAAAAAATTTAATTTAATTTAATTTTTTATTTTGTATTAAATTTGAAAAAATAGTTTTAAAAAGTTTACCTCATTTTAATTTGAAAAGTTTAATTTATTGTTATGTTTAAAAATAGTTATAAAAAGTTTAATTTATTGTTACGTTTAAAAATAGTTATAAAAAGTTTAATTTATTGTTATGTTTAAAAATAGTTATAAAAAGTTTAATTTATTGTTATGTTTAAAAAGTTGATGTTCATCAAACTTAAAAAGTTTATGTTTATAAACTAAAAACTTTAATATTTTATTTTAATACAAAATTATTGTTATTTTTTAAAAATACTTCTTATAAAAAGTAAAATTATTGTGATTTTTTTAAAAAGTTTAATATTTTTTAATACACTTCTTATAAAAAGTATAATACAAAAAATTGATGTTTGTCTTTTTTTTTAGAAAACGGTAGGCAAATGCTTGAGATTTTTGTTGTTTACAAATGGTAATATGATTGATGATATTGATGGAGTTGACTATGACCAACCACCAAGTGGGAGTTTTAGCATAAATGTGAACTGTGAAATTGTATTTGAATAATTCGTTGAAATGGTTGGGATGTTACTTAGTGTAGATATGGGAGCAAATCAGATAGAAATAACACATAGACATCCTAATCTAGAACCATCAGGATCAATAAGGTTTATGTCATTCCCTATTTCGAATGCACAAGCTATGAACTTGATGTTCTCAATGGCAATGTCACTGCCAAATTTAGTGCATTTGTATGTAAATGTAAATAGGATAGGGTGGATCCTGATACATCATTTAACCAGTTTGAAGATCCAACTCAATGTATCAATCCTGATCCGAAGTCAGTTGCATCGCCATGTGATAATGAAGATATAACGGCTAACAACCTGAGACTTCAGAACTAAAACGGATGATGAATTTGAAGATTTGGATTTCGATGGTCGTGAACATGAGATGCTTTCAGATACATTCAATGATTTGGATATGAATGTACTGGATAACATTCGAGAACATGACCTAATTGTAGCCCTTGTGGACGTTGACAATACTCAATTGTATAAAGGGATGATTTTTCAAGACAAGGAAATGCTACAACACATGGTCAAATGTTTTGCAATAAAATGTCACGCACCATGAGGTTTTTGAATCTACTCCGACGATTTGGACAATTCGTGTAAGAAGTGGGAGGAAGGTTGAAGTGGAGACTTCGTGCAATAAAGAAAAAATCGCATGGTTTGTTCGAGATCACTAAGTATGATGAGCAGTATACATGTTTTTATTCAGAACTAAGTCAAAGTCATGTGCAATTGGATTCATCAATGATTGCACTGGAGTTCTGTGACGCCGTAAGAGAAAAACCATCTATCAGTGTGGCACAACTGCAGTTCGACATCAAATCAAAGTTTGGATATCATGTTCCTTACCATAGGGTATGGGAGGGAAAAAGAAAAGCGCTAGCTAAAGTATTCGGTGATTGGGATGAGTCTTACAAATTGTTACCAGGTGGTTATATATGGTTAAGCAGACCAATCCCGGAACACGTGTAGAGTGGAGAGTTAAAGAAACGTTTACTGAAGGCCATGTTATCCTAACTTCTGTATTTTGGGCATTTGGTCATTGTATAGAAGCTTTTAATAAATTTCGGCCGATAATTCAGATAGATGGTACATACTTGTACGACAAATATAAAGGAAAATTGTTGATTGCTACATCAGTTGACTCGAACGGCCATCTTCTTCCACTTGCATTTGTCGTTGCTGATGAAGAGTCTGCAGACTCATGGGGATGGTTCCTGAAATACTTGAGAGAAATTGTAACACACGAATAAGTGTGTTTAATTTCAGATCGACATGCTGGTATAATCGCAGCAGTGAACAATCCGAAAAATGGTTAGACGGGACCGAAATGTCACCATCGTTTCTGCTTACGGCATATCGTCAGCAACTTCAATAAAAGGTATAAATTTAATTCATTGAAAAATTATATTTATCATGTCAGGTGTCAGTTTCAAATTTGAAAGTTCAACAAAGTAATTAAAGATATCAAAGGAATAAATCAGAGCTATCTGAGTTTTTTGACAACATTAGTTTAGAGCAATGGACTCAAGCACAACACATGATGGATGATTCAGATATGGGTGGATGACGACAATCTATCAGAGTGCATAAATAGAGTCATCAAAGAAGCTCTAATGTTGCCTATAAATGCTCTTGCTCAGATAACATTCTTCAAATGCGTGAATTATTTCGAGAAAAGAAGAGAAGAAATAAGGAATGCATTAGAGCGTCAAGATAAATACACCCGGTAATATTATTTTTTTTATATATGTTATTAACAATTTATTTCAAACATATTTTATAATACTAAGTGGAGTAAAAATCCAAGTACGCACACGAGAAAATAAATAAATGGGCTGCAAGATTTAGTAAACATGAAGTACAATCATACGATTGGTATGAAGGTGTGTTTCATGTGAAGACTGGACGTCATAGTCTCAATGCCAAAGGAGGAAACATTCAAATATTGAGGTTAAACAGATCCGAGCGGTACTGTTCATGTAACAAATGGCAAGCATTCGGCATTCCATGCTCGCATTTTATGGTCGTTTGCTCACATTTTAACATGAACTACGAAGATTTTATTGATGACTACTATAAATTGTTAACGTATGCTGAATGTTACTCTCCTCAATTTCAACCTGTACAGCATGAAGACTACTGGATCACGCACCCTAATATGCTCGTCTTACATCCTGATCCATCGTTGTTGAGAAAACCTGGTAGACTGAAAAGTTTACGTTATCACAACGAGATGGATTGGACAGAACCAGCCACTCGACAATGATGTGGATTTTGTAATAAGTTAGGCCATAATCGAAGAAAGTGTCCTTCGTTACTAAGACGGGCTCCAGATAGTTAGGGATTGAAAAATAAATAATTTTTTTTTATCATATATTCATTTATTGTATATTCAATTTTTTATATAATTTATGTATATTAAATTTTTTTTAATAATTTATTTTTGTATATTCAATTTTTTTTATTGTAATCAATAAAGTTATACATTATTCTTTTAATTGAGAAATAAATACTTCTTTTATCATGTTTATTTAATTAATTGTAGATACTTTTATTGTATATTCAATTTTTTTTTATTATAAAGTTGTACATTATTCTTTTAATTAAGTTGTACATTATTCTTCTAATTGAGAAACAAATATTTTTTTAATCGAGAAATAAATATTTTTTTTCTTTCAGATCATGGCTTTAAACCCAAGACCTGTTGATCCCGATGTTTTGTACGACCAGTCCATTCGTCGATCATCTGTTGTATGGCGAGATCGTACTACTGGAGAAATATCTTGCAGACGTCGAGAGGCAGTTCTCTAGCGCACTATCCCGCTCCACCCTCGAATACTACCACTACTGCACACATCTGGATTCTATGGGGTTGTCAGATTAGGATTTATTCAGTTGGACTGGCATTTGATCACAGCCTTGGTCGAGAGATGGAGGCCCGAGACGCATACATTTCATATGTCTGTTGGAGAGTGCACTATCACTCTATAAGACATAGAAGTGTTGTTGGGTTACCTGTTGACGGTGAGCCGGTCATTGGAGTGATGTACGATGACTGGTCACAAGTTTGTCAACTGTACCTCGGTGCGACCCCACCTGCCGACAAGATTAAAGGATCGAGGTTAAGTTTGATATGGTTAGGAACACAATTCCTTGAGCTCACAAATGATGTAGACGAGGAAACTATCATAAGATATGCGCGAGCATATATACTACAAATGATGGGTGGAAGTCTGTTTTCAGATAAATCAAGTCATTTTGTTCACTTGATGTTCCTGTCACTATTAGCTAACCTCCATGATGCGGGGCGGTATTCGTGGGGTGGAGCATGCTTGGTATGGTTGTATAGACAACTATGCAAAGCAATTCGAGAGATAGTTGGGCCTCTCATACTTTTGCAACTATGAGCTTGGGAGTGATTTCCAACAATGGCTCCACAACTACAACATGTTAATGACGCTCAGTTAGTTGGACGAGCCTATGGTTCTCGGTATGTTATTTTAATTCAATTTAATTTTTATATCATTGATCTAGTTAATTTAAATTCTAAATTATCAATTTAAAAATTTAGGTGGAGAGACAAATTTTGTGTGACTAAGACAGCCACATATGTAGTCAGCCAGTATAGATACATATTTGATATGCTTTAACCTGATCAGGTACATTACACTGAACCTAATTGATTATTTTATACATATTTTTATTGTATTTGTCTTTAATATTCTCTAATATAATATTTTGTGTTTTAGGTTATTTGGGAGCCGTACAAAATTATTATACATACTTTGCCTAATTTTTGTACGAATAGTCAAAACATATGGCGGACGATGAGTCCTCTCATACGTTTTCACATTAGTAAGTGGCATCTTCCTAAAGGATAATGAGACAATTCGGTTTTTCAGCATGATGTCCCATCGCCTTGTAATACTGAACCCGTACTGCATGATATTGACCTAAAAAACTGGAGATTGGTCCGAAAAAAGTTGCACATTTGGTAGTGCGATGGCACTATCGTGCAAGGTTTATTACAGTGGGGGTTTCTCTTGAACAGTTTGACACGGATGTCATCCAGAATATATTCATTGGTATAATATCAACAGGCGCTACGTCACTCGTCGGGGAGCAGCTGTGGGTCATCTGGTAAATAAATGAATATTATCTAATTATTTTTAATTTAAATTTATTTTAAATATTATATAATTGTTTATAATTCAACAGAGATCAAACAATTAGTAGACTCCATGAGGTTGCGAATGATTCGAACCAGGTTCTTGCTATATGTAGTGACAACCAAAGCTATATGGAGGAAATACATTATATGTACGATATATCTATTGTTCCTCCACCAGCTCCTAGACGTAGAGGACTTGTTCGGGAAGAGGATGAGTTTGATGAGGTTGCCCATAATGTGGAAAAGTTGGCCCCTATGATGCAGACCCAGAGTCAAATTGGTTATGTTAGTCCGATGATGATGATGCTAGCATTTGGTTCATGACATTATGACTCAGATGCTGGTCCTTCGTCTTCATACGTGCATGGACATGGTTGGGGTCGTGGATAGCATAATGAATATTTATATTATGAAGCGCCTGCAGAGGTACCAGAGCAACATCAAGAAGAACCCGAGCAACCTCAAGTTCGGAATCGACGATGACAACCAGCTCGAAATCGACGACGTTCGCCTTGTGGGACACATTGATTTTTGTAATTATTTTTATATAAATGAGATATTTTAATTTACACTTTTTTATTTTTATGAGATATTATTTTTTTAATTTATTCTTTTTAGAGTTTAAATAAAATAATAAAATAATAAAATATTTTTAGAAATTGTTTTTATAAAATGGAAAATTTTTTTAAAAAAAAAAGAAAGGAAGAAAGAAAGAAGAATGTGGAATGTGTAATAATTAAAAAGAAAAAAAAAAAAGACAAGGTCTTGGTCGAATTTTGAACCCTCGAGTTATTAAATAAAAACAACAATATTTTTATAAATAGTTTGAAAACAACCTTATTTTTCTAAATTGTTTCTAAAACTACAATATCATTTTAATTCTCTCCTTTCCACCCCCTCCTCTCTTGAAACATGAATCTTGCAACCCCTAAAACCCTTACTACATAGAGAAACAACAAGCCCCTTGACTCATTAACTGTAGACGATTTGTAGACTTTGGCGCGACTACACTGCATTATATTACAAGGTAAATACTCAAACTATGCTTCTTCTTATAGAGAAATAAACGCTTTCATCGAAAAGTTAGAAAAAAAGTTTGGCTAATACAAATTACTAGAGTTTTTAGATGAGTATTCTCGCATCCGAGCATCGACAACGAAACCCACATCCCACGCTCGTTCGAGAAAGGAACAACACACAAATTGCTCGAACTAAGGTTTTTCTTTTTCTTTTTCTTTTTTTTTTCAAAAAATGCAAATAGTATGCAAAATGATAAGATACGATAATATGTTCCAAAAACCAATAAGTTTGAACAGTGTTGTAAGTCAATGAGTTTGGTCGTTATGTTGTTACAAACACAATAAAAGCAAGGATGAAGAATAACAACTACAAACCCTACCGATAAAGCAACGTTGTTTAAAATCGTTCATAAAGGATTAAAAATATTAATGGTGTATAATTTGGAATTCAAAAAGGAAATTAGGATGGTTGAGATTCTGAGAATTAGAGAAAAAGAAGAGAAAAAAAACCCAACAAAATATGATGCCCGACCACCCAAAAATAGGCGCTAAAAAAGGATACAAGGTAGTTGAAGGGCAGCAGTCAGCACTACACCTACATCCTACTCCAATGACTACACACTAAATTTTAAACAAAAATGAATGATAATACACATTTTTCAAATTATCACCTAGCCATTTGATACAATTTCTCTTCTTTTTAGAATAATTGTATTGGATATATTTTGAGATGATAATTAAGTGTATAGCAACCATTTAAGAATTACAAATATAGAAAAATTTATCAATAATAGACTATGGGTTCGTACTAATGATATGGTCTAATATCCAATTTTTTTCTTTTATTTTTAAAACAGAAAAACTATACCTATTTGGTATCTCTTTTTAGTTTTTAGTTTTCTTAAAACCAAAAAGTAAAAAACAAATAACTATTTGTTTTTATAATATTAGTTCATCAAATATATGTTGTACGGGTGGAAATTTAAAATAGAAACTTCAATCTTCAGTTTCACATTTTGTTTTCAATAATATAAATGCTTTATGTGAGGGGGTCCAAACTTCAGAGGAATAATCAGAGTTCCAAAAGAGGCAAATATGTTGAATTTTTTTTTTTTTTTTTTTTTTTTACTTGTATACGTTATAAAGGAATATTGTTATGTTTTAAGAGATAAAATGGAGAGAAATTTGAAAAATAAAAAGTACTGGAACATGATTGAACGTGGGAAAGTTATTACTTGTGTTCAATGATTTGTCTCGTAAAGTTCAAAGCAGATGTCTCGTGAAGTTGTCTTTCTCGTGAAGATGACTTTGTCCAAATTTACAAGACAGCTCTTTTGTTCAACTTTTGTCTCGTGTAGTTGAGCCAATCGAGCTGTCTCGTGAAGTTGACCAGGTCAAATTTCTTGTGAAGTTGACCAAGTCAACTCTCTCGTAAAGTCAACTTTCTCCTAAGTTTTTTTTTTTTTTTTTTATTGACACATTTTTTTTTCTAGCCAATAAGTTTTATCTTCACTTGCAATGCCTTACATGTTGGTGTTCTACGATTTGTCTTGTGAAGTTGTCTTTCTCGTGAAGATGACTTTGCCAACTTTCTCGTAAGTTTTCTTTTTTTTTTTAATATTTATGTATACATTTTCTTCTAGTCAGTATGTTTTATCTTCACTTGCAAAATGTCTCACATGTTTGTTTGTTGTGGTGGTATTTGGAACGAGGATGAACGAGAATACGCAGTGATAATCTCTGGGGTTTGGATGTAAGAGGTGACATTTTCTTTTAGAACTTCTTGTTGGAGTTGTACAATCTAAGTGGGATTGACCCAAACAACCACGATCCCACCCTTAGATGTCTATACAATTTTGGATCCATGGTTCTTACGTATTTCATACTAAATGATCAAGAACTTAGGTTCCTTTTAAATGGTAAGGACGCATGTAGGCCCCCTATATATTTACCAACGAAATCCAAACCTATGTATGGTGACAGTGACTTAAAGATCCCCAATTGCTCATACCAACCAAGCTTTCCATAAAATTTAGCCCAAGAATATCCACCCCCTTATTATCCTACACAACCTTCCTTCGAACAAAATTATCCATCAAACTATGCTACATCATTAACCCCTTTAGATAATATTGTTGCTTCCTCTTTTTTCCTCTGAGATCTCTCAGTCTCTTTTCTCTCTCACAAATCCAAAATAGCCAAAGCCCCACACCCTTCTGGATTCTCACCTAGAGAATACCGCAGATTCCATCGTGGTAATGCCAAATTTGGAGATCGTGGATTTTTACGTGAAGATTTGGTCTTCAAAGGTAAAGGTTCAAAACCCATTTTAATTCTCTGTTTTTGTTGAATGCATGTTGTATTTCTGGGATAAATGCATATTTTCTCTTCTTTTGTAAAATTTTTCTTATCTGTAAAAATTTGGAATTGGGATGATCAATTTCTTTTGCTCAAGGTCCCTTTATTAGGTTCCTACATATCGGATGCGACCCACTTTATAGATGTTACAAATGTTGTAAAGTGCTACAAATGAAGTGATCCTAATTTGTTTATGTGGAGACATGAGGAGTGGGGGCATCCTATGTAAAGAGTTTGCATAAGTTCGAACCAAGAAATAAGTCATTCTTATTTTATAACACTGTTTAGTGTTTAAGACTAACTATTTCAAAGCGATGACATAGGTAACTTAACATTAATCCTGAGCTAACTATGAACTCCTGTTTATTTGGGATTATCCTTAGATTTACATGGTTGAAGATTGGCTCAACAATGCTGGCTCAATAAGTCTCCCATTTCAGGGATAAAATCGGGTAGATAGCTGAGGACATAAGGTGCAAGATGGAACTCACTTCTACCTGCTTTTAAGGACAGTAGAGAGGTTGTTCCCTTAAGTGTTGACTCCAGGTTTTGAACAAAGGGCCTCACTCTTTCATTGGCCCAAGAGGGACTTGGTCTGATGATTGGATCTCAAACTAATTGTTCATTAGAGGATCAATGTGACTTAAGGAACAAGAGATAATCTTGGGGGTAAAACAGCTATTGACCTAGCCGTTATTATGAACAACCTGTAAAGATTTAACTTATTAATTATGGTTATATCAAGTGGACACAATATATCTATAGTGAGGGGAGTGCAACTACTGAGCTTTAGTGGAGTGACGAATAGTTAACGAATGGTAGTTAATTAGGTTAAAGAGTTTAGTCGATTAATCTTGGATCATTGGAGCCTATAATTTGTAGGTCCATTAGGTCTCCTTACTAGCTCACAAACGGAATAAACCTTAGAATAGTGTGATAAGTTAATTTGAAACGTTCAAATTCGAATTAAGGGAATCAGTAATTATATGCGATATAATTACAAGTTTAATTATCGAATTAAACAAAATTGATTAATATTTAAATATGATTTAAATATTGATTACATGAATAGGGATTCATGGTTGTGGAATTGATATGTAATTAATTTAATATTTGATATTAAATTAATTAAATTGTTTAACTAATTAAATCAATTAATTCTAAAATTGAAATTTTGAATTTTGTGAAAATTAAAATTTAGAAAATCAATTTTGTTTAATTTAATTTTTGAAAAATTAGATTAAAATTAAACTTAAGTGAAAATTCAATTAATTGATTTTAAATCAATTTTAAATTTGAAAATTTGTTTTTCAAATAAGTGGGTTTATCCCACTTTAGTCATCCAATTCCATTACAAAAATCAAGTAGGTGGTGTCAATTGATTATGCAATCTGATTGCATGACTAATCAAAATAAAACCACTACCAATCAGCTGAAATGAGGCCATGCAATTGAGAATTGAAAGGCTGAGATGCTGAAGAATTTGTTCTTCTTCTTTTAGCTGAAAATCAGAAAACTTCTACTCATAATTCTATCTAATCTCAACTCATTTTGAGTCCCATAACTTAAACTAAGGTCCTAGAGAATAGTGGGGAAGATCTTCTGTTGGTCTACACTTAGAGCTGAGAAGATTGGACCTGAATTTGAAGATCAAAAGAGTTCTTCAAAGGTATTTCTAGAACCCTCTTCATATTGTATGAACATGCTTGATTTCATACTAAAATTAAAGAATTAGAGTGCTTAATGATCTTGATTTCTTCCACTGTTAGCTTGCTACTTCCAACAATATGCAGAACCTAATTTCCCTACAGGCTCTATTTCAGAATGGCATCAGGGGCATGATTACGAAGACATCCAGATATTGCCACTGATGCATGTTGCTCAAGTTAGCTGCCGCTAGGAGATAAGAATACCGCCTGCAGAAGAGGTCACTCAGATTCAGAAATGTACTAGGTGCAGTATGCGTGGCCACAATCAAGTAAGTTGCTGACAACCAGAGATCCGCTACAGAACGAATCCGTTTATTTTTCAAATGATTCCATAAACAACCACGTGAATCCAACTTATGTTAAAATTTGATTGGGTTATTTTACGGTGTAACATCTTGTAATTAAACTAACATGACAGTGTAATATTTAACTATCTTAGGCGAAGTATCAAAAGAAGGTGTATAAAACAAACATTGTTGAAGATAAACAAATATACTAATAAATAACTTTGTTTATGTATATTTGTACAGCAAACCGATGTCTGAAGAAATCCATATTTTATTGGGTCAAAGTGGACATATCACACCCAGTTACAACATACTCAAACATCTTGGCACAAAATATACCATAATCTCCGTTAACTAATTGTTGCGGTGCATCCTCAACTCGCTCCAACTCCCAAGGAGTAAGTGACAGTTCAGGGCAAGCCAGCATCACACCCGCTCTGTGAAGTAACGTGGGTACAACCGTCCATATGACCGTCAAATGATACTCCAGATCTAGCCAAGTACAAAGTCTCTTGTATGAATCCCAAATAGTTAACCTACCTCACACCATGTCTATCTTGACTAGTAGTATTTTGTAAGGCATGTATATGGAATCGACTATGGACCACGGAATACTGTAGTTAGTCAGCTTGCCTTAAACATACTTCAGTACTGTGCTTGTTTTATCCTAGTCATATGTCGTGGTGCATAGTGACTTTTTCCACTCAGAGTACAATGTATGTGGACGACAGAATTCTATCAACAAAATTAGGTACGATCAACATAAAAAGCATCATAACTAAACTATTATAATTAACTGATGATAACTTACAATAACTACTCGATCAGTTATTGTGAACGAATGGATACTCTAGGTCGGAGACTTTTCACTCAATATCTTGTTTCGTAAGAATATGAACAAGATATCTGTAGTCTGCTTGCGAACGTTAATGATGAAGTTGACATTCAACATGCAAAAATTATTAACGATCTAAGCACTCTAACTATATCAATTTTAGCTAATTAGCATACATATTCAAGAAGAAAACAGGGGAAAAAAAGGGTTTCTAGTGTCTTTGTAGATTCCTCTGAATTGTGTCCTATCTCTATGAATTTCTTCTTCAATCTTTGAAGTAGACTACCACATAAGTCTTCTCCACTAAGCTCAGGCCTTAGATTGGAGTGTGGTCTCCAAATTGAGAGAAAAAATGATGAGTTTTTGCGTTGAAGATGTGAAAAACCAGAAAGAACGTAAGTTGAAAAATTCTGTCAAAATATGGAATTGCATGATCCCTAAAATCCATGAAATACGTTAATTTAAAGAACTTCTTCGTGCACTTCAGAATTAATCACAATTTGACACTCATTTTCCACTTAAACTAAGTGGATTAGGTGTAATGAAAGTGGGAAAATCCCACTTCCAATTCATGTCTCAATTTTCTATTTAATTCAATTTTTAATAATAAAAACCACATTAAACTAATTTCAAATCTAAATTTGAAATTACTAAATTAAAAAAACTATTTTAATTAATTAATTAAATAAATTTAATTAATCCAATATCAGATATTAAATTAATAAAACATCTAATTCAAACATGAATATCTATTCATGTAATTAATATTTAAATCAAATTTAAATAACTTCAACTCTAAAAAAACGTTTAATTTGTTAAATTTAAACGTTAATTATATCAAATATAATTATACAAACCCTAATATGAATGCGAAAGTTTGAAATTCACTCAACACGTTTTTCTGAGGTTTAATCCTTTTTATGAGCTAGTAGAGGGACCTAATGAACCTATAGATCATGAGCTCCAACGATTTAAGATTAATTGGTTAAACTCTTTAAATCAAATTAATCAATATTCATTAACTACCGAGACATACCACTATAGCTTAGTAGTTTCACTCTCTTTACTGTAGATAATTTTTGTCCACTTGATTTAGCCATAATCAGTAAATCGATCCTTCACGAGTCATTCGTATTTACAGGTAGGTCAAAAATATCATTTTACCCCTGCAATACATCTTGTTCCTTAAGTTTCTACTAATCCTCTAATGAACAATTGGTTTATGGTCCTACCAATAAATCAAATCTCTCTCAGCCACGAAAGGGCGGGGTCCTATTGTCCAAGACTACGAGTCAGTACTTAAGGGAATAACCTATCTGCTAACCCTAAAATAGGTAGGAGTGAATTCTGTTTTACAGAACTATGTCCCCAACTATCTATTCGGTCTTACCCTTAAATTGGGAGGCTTATCGAATGGTGATGTTGAACCACTCTCATCTACGCAGATTAAAGAATAATCCCGAATAAACAGGAGTTCATAGTTAGCTCAAGATTAAGATCAAGTTACCTTAGGTCATCGAATTGAAATAGTTAGTTTTAATAGTAAACGGTCGTTTATAAAGAAAAGTGACTATTCTGTGGTTCGATCTTGTGCAAACATCTTTTGCATAGGATGCCTCACTCACATGTCTTCACATGAATGTCTTTGGGATCACATCATTTGTATCAATATACAAAATGGGGCACATGCATAGTGTTCCCACGATAAGGTATCCAATCTTATCCATATACTTATAGACCTTTTTTTGAAATATACTAAAATTTGATCTCTTTTATGTCTCTACACAAAGTTGAAGAATTCATTTTATAGCCATGGATTAGTTTATTGGATTTAGTAATGAATGCAATTCAATAACATAATAACATCTTTATTGAAACAATTTTCAATAATATCTTTATTATGAATAGAATATGTTTAATATTTACAAACTGCGAGTTTTAGAACATTCCCAATAAACTCCCACTTGGACTAAAACTCTAGTAGGTTTAAATATATATATTTATACAATGTTGATTATGAGAGAATAAATACAATAAACTAGGGCATCTATATACCCATGAATAACTAATTCTCCCACTTGCCCTAAATTTATGAAGCTCATAGTCCTTGTCCCACTAGGTGACCCACGAACACTTTAGTCGTGAGGGCCTTACCAAATAGATCAGCTAAATTGTCTTATGAGGCTATCTGCATGGCGACCACGTCTCATCTTATGCTATCTTCTTGATGAGATGGTACTTACGTTCAATGTGATTTCCTCGTTTATGGCTTCTTGGTTCTTTTGAGTTGGCAATTGCTCCACTGTTATCACAATATAAGGTGATTGACATATGCATATACGGAACCACTTCCAAATCTATCAAGAACTTTCTAAGCCATACTGCTTCTTTGACTGCTCTATATGCGATTACGTATTCAGCTTTTATGGTGGGTCAACAATACAACTCTGTTTAATGCTTCTCCATACTATAGCCCATCTGTTAAGAGTGGATACTGATCCTGAAGTAGATTTCCTAGAATCTACATTGGTTTGAAAATCAAAATCAGTGTATCTAGCAAGGATCAAATCCTTAGACCCATACACGAGCATACAGTCCCTCGTTCTCTAAAGATACTTGAAGATGTTCTTAATAGCAGTCCAATGACTATATCCAAGGCTAGACTGAAACCTGCCGACGATTCCAACTGCAAAGCATATATCTGGGCGTGTGCACAACATAACATACATCAAGCTCCCAAATGCTGATGCATAAAAAATTCTTTTCATATTCTCAATTTCTTGAGGTGTTTTAGGATATTATTCCTTAGAAAAATGAATTCCATATCTAATGGTAATAAACCTCTTTTGGAATCTTGCATAATGTATCTTGACAACATTTTGTCAATATAAGATGCTTGAGATAATACTAGTATTATGTTGTTGTGATTTCGAACTATTTGGATCCCAAGAACATACTGTGCATCTCCTAAATCTTTCATTTAAAATTGAAATACTAGTCATCTCTTTACGTGAGTAAGGAATCATATCTCATTCCTAATGAGCAGGATATCATCAATATAAAGTACCAGAAAGCTACAGTTTTGTTGACTATCTTCTTGTAAACACAAAATGTTAGGAATGTCCTATAACTCGCAGTTCGTAAATTTTATGTTAAACATTCTATAATTCAATAAAGTTGTTGATTTTTCATTCTGAAAATCCAATAAATATATATCCATGGCTATAGTATGAATACTTTAACTTTATGTGGTGACATAAACAGGATCAAGTTAATAGTATATAGTCTAAATGGTCAATAAGTATATGGATGAAATTGGGTATTTCATCCTGGTAACACTATTGGATGTGGCCCATTTTGTATAGGTAATACAAATGATGTGATCGACAGATCATTCATATAGAGACATGTGAGTGGGGACATCTTATACAATGAGTTTGCATATAGACTGGACCACGAAATAGTCACTTTTCTTTATAACGATCGTTTACTGTTAAAACTGACTATTTCATACTTAAGTAACCTAGGATAACTCAATCTTAGTCCTAAGCTAGCTATAAACTCCTGTTTATTCGGGATTATCCTTTGACCTGCATGGGTGAGAGTAGTCCAACAACACTACTCAATAAGCCTTCCATTTTAAGGATAAGCCCGGATGAATAGCTGGGGACATAGCCTTGCAAGATGAAATTCACTCCTACCCATTTTAGGGTTAGCAGATAGGTTGTTCTCTTAAATACTAATTCCAGGTATAGAACAATCAGGGCCCCGCCTTCTCATGATAGAGAAGGACATGATTCATAAGTAAAACTATGAATCAAATTATTCATCAGAGGGTTAGTGGGAACTTAAGGGAAAATGTGTATTTACAGGGGTAAAACAGTAATTTTGACCCAACTGTAAATACAAACAACATGTGAAGGATCGACTTACTGATTATGGTTTATATGAACAGAAATATATATACAGTGAGGAAAGTGAAACTATCGAACTATAGTGGTATGTTTTGATAGTTAACAAATTTTAATTAATTCGATTAAAGGGTTCTAACGAATTAATTACAAATTGTTGGAGCTCATGATCTGTAGGTCCATTAGGTCCCTCTACTAGCTCATTAAATTGGAATAACAAATTGAATATTGATGTATAAAATTAGGGTTATGAATTTGAAATGTTCAAATTAAATTTTAGGGTATTGATTGATTGTATATGATACAATTTTAAACGTTTAATTTAATTGAAATTAACGAAATTGGAAAATCAATTAATATTTAAATTATGATTTAAATAATTGATTTATTGGCGATATTGTATTAATTTAATATTTAGATATTAAATCAATATTATTTTTAATTAAAAATCAATTAAAAATAGTTTTATTTAATTATTTATTTTTTAATTAATGTTATAAAACTAAATTAAATAAAAATGAATATGAAAATGTTTTTTTTAAAATCATTTTCTAGTTAGTGGATTTTTCAAATTTTTGGGAAAAATGACTAACCGTTTTGTTAGAAAGTCACCAAACTCCATTTCTAATTTCTAATGATCTTCAAGCTGGAGCTGTTTTTCATGCAACTCTATACATTTGCATGAATTCTACCTATATATAGAAGCTTCATGCATGAAGATCAAGAAGGTGTTGGGGTTGATGTCCTAAAGTCTCGTGTCCTGTAGTTTGTAAACAGTTTTTACGAACGCTTGTGTTGTATAATATATGATATTTACTTCACATCTTGTTTTTTTGCTTAGTTACTTGTTTTATTTGCTTTATCATAAACCAATAAACATAAAATCCCTGGTTATCTGTATGTGACTCAAGCATGTATGTGGTGACATACAAGTGGATCATGTCTTGAGTGATAACCAAAATGGTCTGTAGTATATGGATATAGGAGGGAAACCTTATCCTGGTAACTCTACGGATGCGGCCCGCTTTGTGGAATGGTCACAAATGTTGTGACTTGTCACAGATGGTCTAATCCTGATCATTCGTATTGGGGACATGCGAACGAGGGTGTCTTATACAAATAGTTTGTATAAGACCTGACCACGATGTGTTAACTTCTCGTTATATAACACCGTTCATGACAGAGACTTCACTTCACTAGGATGATCATAGGTAACATGACCTCAATTCTGAGTGAGTTGGGAACTCTTTCCATTGAGGGCGGTTCTTTGATTTGTATGGGTGCGACTGGCCAGGTCGCTGATTTAAACCTACCATTTTGGGGATTCGTCTGATTTGAGAGCTGGGAACTCGGCTACACAAGATGAAATTCACTCCTTCCCCGAGGCAAAGGCGTAAGTTAAGATAAATAGCTCCCGTAAGGGCCGAGGCTTGAATGATGTGGCGCCACATACCGTCTCTTGGCCCAAGAGGTGTTCACACATAGTTGGACTATGTTGTATTGTTCATTAGAGGAATCATGGTACTTAAGGAGTGAGAGTGTAACTACAGGGAAAAAACAATAATTTGGCCTAGCTATACTTACGAGCATCTGTGAAAGGTCATCGTACTCATGATTGGTTATATCCGATGGACACATAAATATTGTCTTTAGTAAGAAGAGTTCAGCTGTTGGTCTTTAGTGGAATGTCTGACAGTTAACGGATGGGGATCTCGTGGCTATAGAGTTTAGTCAGCTATCACGGACAGTTTGGAGCTTCGAGCCACAGGTTTCATTAGGTCCCTTAGGTAGCTTGGATAAAGTTGAGAACTAGTATTTAGGTTAATTTGAAATGTTCAAATTGACAAGAGGAAGTTCAAAAATATAAAACCATAAGAATCACATACGTAAATAATATAAAAATATTAAATAAAAAAAAAAAAATAAAAAAGATAAAAAAAAAAACAAAAATAATCATATTAAAATTTAAAATAATACTATATATAAAATTTAACAATCATTTAAATTTAAATCATAAATCAAAAAATAAAAATCCACTTCAAATAATAAAAATAATAATAAAATATAAAAAATTATATATGATATTAATTCGACTAGTTAATTATATATGATATAATTGGCTAAATGTATGAGATACTTTATTTTGGAAGGAAATTAGATATAAATATGATTTATATCAAGTAGAGGAAAAAAATACTATAGTAGATATGTGATATCAAACTATAGGATAAAAATATATATGATTATATTTATTAATTTAATTATATGATAATTAATCAAAAAATTCATGTTCGGACGTGGGTTCGTGGGGCAACGTTGGTTATTGTAACTGATGAGTTAAAATGGAAATTATTTTCATTTTGAATAGCCCGTCGTTCAATCGCCTGGAAGAAAAAAGTGTGAAGCGCGCATTGGAGAATTTGTAAACAATCGCTTACGTAAAACGAAAGCCTATATGATAGTCCTCTCTGCCTAAACGATCGTCTACCTTATGCGTAAATGATCGCACACTATTTCCTACACAATCGGATAGCTTCTCTAAACGATCGTATAGTGTGCCGATTTTTGCTAAATGATCGTATACCTTTTCCTAAACGGACCGTTCAGTAAATCCTACACGATCGTGTAGCTCCTCCTAAACGATAAGCATTTTGCTATGCGGTAGTGTTTTCTTCTCTCCCACTTGCTTATCGCCTACACCGATTTGTTGTTTTCTCTCCTTTACCAAATTCACCAAAGACCACCCTGGGTTTTCACTCTGAGAATTACCCGGGGCTCTTATGTGTGGTGTCGTCCCTGCGGCGTTCGTGTCCGTGCGTTGTTCATGCTGCTGTATCGACGCTGCTGCTGGGTGTTGGTAGATCGCATGGAGGTTTCTGCTGCGTTGGAGTTTCGAAGTGTGAAGAACGTCTTCAACTGGTATGGAACTCTTTCCCTTGTTATTTTCTTGTTAAAGCATGCGATAAATTAGTGTTTGTTTGCATAAACTTTATGTTTTTGAAAAATATAATGTGGTATTTCGGTCACGGTGAGATCGAGCAATCCGAACGCGCTCATGGAACTCTTAGATATGAGATCCTTCAATTTATATCAGAGCCAGGTTCTAATACTTCGATTTCATCTGTTGCAATGAAATGACATATACAATCATGGTGGTGCATTTCTACACTGTTTAATGGTTAAACTTGTTGTGGATGTGCGATTAATGGATGTTTTTGGGAGTTTTAGCCTCGGTTGATTTAGATCCTTTTACATTTGCAATTGTTTATAAAGGCCCCTGCGTTTTTAGCATTAATAATCATTATCGAGTATGTATTCAAAGTTTGTTTGAAGTTGAGTCGTTTGAAGAAGCAGATCTGTGCAAGCGTTGCATAAGAGTGGTACGCAATCTGGGCAAGCGTTGCAGTTCTTCGAGAGAAAGAGGCGATCTAGGGTTGATCGCATCGTGCAGAAGATGTTTCTACGCGATCATTGTTGATCACATCGTAAATGATAAAGGGAGTACGCGATCGCTGCTTGAACACAATCGGTTTAAACGATAGGGTATGCGATCAAGAGTTGATCATATCGTTTTGACGATCGGGTACGCGATCGCTGAGTATTACGTCGCATAGACGATTGGATGCTCGTAGATCGCTTAATGCGCGGGCGCACTAGACGATCATTTAAGTCAGTAAGCTTCATCGCTTAGTAACTGACTAAACGATCGCTTAGCATCGCAAGGTAAATCGTTTACTTGGTTGCACGCATTGTGTAGACGATGAGACGCTCATGTTATCTTTAAAGCGCGCGTGCTAGACGATCATTTAGGTCAGCAAGCTTCATCGCTTAGTAACTGACTAACGATCGCTTAGTAATGCAAGGTAAATCGTTTACCAGTCATCGTGCTACATGATAGGCTTCACAGCCTCGTCGTCGTCTAACGCGATCGTTTACTTATGTTTCTATCGTTTAGTTGTGCATGAACGATCGTCTACCTACTAAAGTTTACTTACACGATGAAGACCTCCTGGCGCGTTCAAAGACCCGATTTGCCTGTGAACTGGTTTGCTCGATGAAAAATATAATAGATAGGGTTTTTTCATTCCGGTTTTTTGTAAAGGCTCACCCCGGTCCAGTAATTCTTTATTTATTACATGCGATGTATGTTTTTATATGTCATATGGTATGCACATATAGTAAATCCCACCTTAGGTTATGCAATAGTCATGCATAATCTCTTTATTGTAATTGTTATAATTTAGAGAAGCATTATTTTAATTATGTAAGAGTATGTTCATGCATCATATAATATAAGAGTTATATTTATGCATGCATAAAAAGCATTTACATGCATCATCTTTATATTATAACTGTTATAGTATAAGGGTGAATGATAGCATGTTTGCTTGGTTGTTACGCGTTATATAAAAGTTATATATATAGTAATGACTGGACATTGCATGAAGCATGACCCATAGGTTATTTTATAAATGTTATAAATGCTTTGTTGTGCGCAATGTTTTTAGTTGTTTCTTTTTAAAAGTTAAAGAGAAATTAGAATTAAAAGAAATAAGAAAGACATGCATGCTCATTTAGGTTTAATTCATGGTTTTAAAGTATTTAAAACTTGGATCACATAGACCTAAGATCACAGTAATAATACGATTAGCAACCCTAAGGCTTAATCTTTTAATTAGTTTAATAGGATTAAATTGGCTAATAAAAGGTTAAAGTGTAGCAAATCTATCTATAAGGGATCTTTTGTCTAAGGCGGGTTCTGTCTAGGCTGGGGTATTTAAGTTGACGGAAACGTAACATCCCTACCTGAGAACTTACCTGGAAAGGTGAATTAGATAGATTTGATGAATGCATGCAAGTTAAGGACAGTTCATTAAAGTGTTTAAATGTGACTACTTGAACTTGTTTATATTTCATAGACAAACGTTGTTTATGAGCAGAGTTTAAAAGGACAACTTAGACTAAAATCAGTAGCCGGATTGTCTAGGTTAATGAATCCCTAGGTAGAACATTCAGTGGGAGGTACTTAGGGCATAAGATGCTTCACTTAAACCTTTCATGTTTCTCCTAAATAGTCCACACCGTGATATCTATCCTTGGCCTCGTCCCCCCAACGGATGGTGTTTGGGTAGGTCAATATCAAGGTGGATGGAGAGAGTGTTCATAGTAAGTGGGAGCAGAAAGTGCGACAGCATTTCCCTCGGTCTCCCTCGTTAGGTTGAATAAACTTACTGCGCATCGCCTCGAGGCACCCTGGGAGTGTCCCCCTAAAGGATGGCAGTTTTGCGCATTTCTTTATTTGACCTCCTGTAAGAGGATAAGGTAATTAAGTCTCTTGTCCTAATCTGCTTTTCCCTACGGTGGGCTCATTAGGGCGGGACTCTGGCATCGAAAGCGAGGGGTTACAATTACGCGGAATAGTTAAAGGTTAATGATTCTGGACCGAAAAATGGTGGCTATTAGGTTCAGTTCCAAGAGTTGGTTCTGCCTAATGGTTGAGAATGTCTCATCCCAGTGAAGGGACAACTGATCACCCCACCGATGGCGTTTGTCCTGCCTCACTGGGCATCATTGCAAAGTAAAAGTCTATAACTTAGGGTACTTGAATCTATTTTGCAAAACTGATTAGTTTAAAAGTGGTTTAGCAAATTCTAATAAAGTTTTGTTCGTATTTTCAGCAACATTTTCAAAATGGCAACAGCCACGTTGGCTTTGTTAAGCGCCGAAAAACTTACTGGCGATAATTCCACAACATGGAAACACATGATCACGACGATCCGGATAATCGAGGATCTCATGTTCGCTCTCACGGAGGCTTGTCCTCCTATTTCATCTTCAAATGCCGCTCGAAATGTTCGGGAGGCATATGAATGATAGACAAGGGCGAATGAGAAGGCCCAAGCCTACATCTTGGCAAGTCTTTCTAAAGTCTTGGCAAAGAAACATGAGCCTATGGTCTCAGTGCGTGAGATCATAGAGTCCCTACGGGGGATGTTTGGACAGCCGTCTAAACAGCTTATGTATGAGGCTCTTAAATACATATTCATCTCCAAAATGGAAGAAGGCACCTCTGTTCGTGAACATGTGCTAAGCATGATGGTCCACTTTAATGTGGTGGAGTTGAATGGGTCTACCATCGGTTAGGGTAGCCAGGTTAGCATAATTTTGCATTCTTTGCTGGAGAGCTGATGCGTTATTTTTTTATGAATGATATGCATTAGTGGATTGCATTGTGCACTCAAGTTTCCCCAGCAGAATTCAAGTGTAAATTCTTCTAAGTTTCCTGCTAAGTCTAGGGTCGAACACAGGGACTTGTGAAAATAGTTGCGTTGGTGATTTTTATGAAAACTTGCAGTAACCAATTAAATAAATAAATCTTTGGGTTTGTTGTTTGTGTTGATGAAAATAAATAACGAATGCGGCAGAGTTTGAAAAGAGTTGGTAAACGGGAAATACGATGAATATACGGTGAACGAGTTAAGAAAAGTTTCGGCTAACACTCCCTAGAATGTGTTCATGCTTTGCGATCATGCAACATACATACAATAGTAAATCACCTCTCGGCGTGAATACTACGGCTTTTAAGGCTAGAACGCATGCGATAAATATGCGATAAGTCTACAGGGTTTACACATAAACCTCCATCTCTATTTATGCAATGACAACATGAAATTCACAAAAATATGCGACCACATAATATCACTCCCATTCCTAGGATGCATGCGATGCAAGTTGACAAACAGAGCTTATCTCTAAGTCCCTATCTCTTGTTTATGCAAGCCTAATCTTGCTCTTTTTAGTCCAGATTATAACCTAGCTCTCTCGAGACATTAGGTTCTTTCTTTAGATTCTCTCTCGAGTAACTCTAAAGGGTAATTTGTACAACATAAAACAAGACAATCGCAAGCAATGAACTTCCTAGGTCATGTTAGCTTAGTTCTTCTCAACCCATTAAACTAGTTTAGCTACTCATGCATATTAAGAGAGTGAGCAGATGTAGAAATAGAACTTCCATTGAATAGATATGAGATGAAGTACAAATAACAATGCGAGTATAGTAAAGAGCCTGGAGCAATTTCTTGCTACCAGGCATTTACACTGTTTCTACTCATGCTCTAAAGATATTCTCGCTCTCACGAGAGTCGGCCCGCTCTCTACTCTTACGCCCAAGGTTCTCTCTCGAGCTACCCTAGGCGATCTCCGGCGTCACCACTCTTCTCTTGCTCCGCCGTAAAATGGAAAAGAAAACTATGAACAGAAGCACTGGTGAATTTGTTAACTGATCAACCCCTTTTCTGAAGATTGCACTTGGTATTTATAGGGCATCAATGGTGAAAGGCGGCTTCTCTCTCCCAGTTGTACAGATGAGACAACTTTAATTCTTGATTGACGCGCTGGATGATTGTTACTGATAAAGCTGAATGTACTTTGTGACCATTATCGACTGTCAACTTAATTTGAATCCAACTATCATTAGCTTTCTGTCCCATCGCTATTAATTATCCCTTCACCCGGATGCGCCCACCATGTTGCGCTGACCAAGTTTCGGTGATTCTTCTTGGACAAATGTTTGCGAGCACGATCAACGCAAAGTCTTGCGGTGAAGTTGCGCTTGACCAATGTATTCCTATGATCGCACTCTCTGCATTGCGTAAGCGCATATTCTGCACAAAAATGTAAAGATCAGCTGTTCAAATGCATTGGACGCATTCGACTGCAATATTATAGAATTTATGCTTAATGGACGCAATTTAACATATTTCATCAACGCAATCCAACATTGTTTAAAAACTTAGCACTATGATAATGTGCATTTGTGCTCGTTATCAAGAGCTTCTTGCACTTTGTTAGTAATGTGATTCTTAACAAAGTGAAATATAACCTTACAACTCTCCTCAACGAGTTGCAGACATACCAATCTTTGCTGAAAAGTGAGGAGAGACATAAGGGTAAGGCAAATGTTGCTTCATCCTCCAGGACGTTCCATAGAGGTTCGACCTCAGGAACGAAGTCTGCACCTTCTACTTCTAACTCTGCAAAGAGAAAGAAGAAGAAGGGTGGTGAGGGTAAAGGGAAAGCACCTGCTAACCCACCACCTGTAGCCCCAAGTAAGCGTCCACAAGTTATCGCAATTTTTTTTTTTTTTTTTTTTTGTAGAAATGATAGTGAAAATTGAAAAGATAGTAAAGTAAGGATAAATCAGAATTGAAAAGATAGTGAAAATTTCAAGTAGTGGAGAAAAGAGTTGAAGACTTGAGATTTCCCAAAACTTGCATCCCTGATAAGTTGCGATCATCTGATAATGCAGGGACCACCTACTTCCTTCTTCATTCAAAGTTTCTTAGTTCCATGGAGTCGACTTGGCAATGTAAATCTTTTCCATGGCATGCCTTTACTCGCTGCCCATTGACTTTGAATATGTTGGTTCCGTCATCATTTGATAATTCCACCGCGCCATGCGGAAGTACTTGTCGAATTATGAACGGTCCGGACCAACGTGACTTTAGCTTTCCTGGGAAGAGTCACAGACGTGAATTGAAAAGCAAGACTTTCTGCCCGACTTGGAGGTTTTTACCGCATATGCGTTGGTCATGCCAGTAGCTACCTTGTGGAGGATATTGTACTTGCACAGCAGCTCCTTTATATTTTGGTTGACAAAGTGTGATCCTTCATCACTTATGATGGCACGGGGAGTGCCAAAACGAGTGAAAATATTTTTCTTCAGGAACTGGGAGACTACCGACGCATCACTTGCGGCGCATGCAATTGCCTCTACCCACTTGAAGACATAGTCGACGACTAATAAAATATAGTGCTTACCGTTTGAAGGAAGGAATGATCCCATGAAATCAATCCCCCATAAGTCAAATAGTTCCAGCTCCAAGATAGTGTTCATTGGCATTGCGTTCTTCCATGAAATGTTGCCTGTGTGTTGACACCGATCACATTTCATTGCGTAGTCGGCAACATCCTTAAACAATGAAGGACAAAAGAATCTACTTTGCAAAACTTTGGCTGCAGTACGTTGCCATCCAAAGTGCTCTCCATATGGCGAATCGTGGCAGTGTGAATATACGTTTTTAAGCAGCATCTGGTACGCATAATCAAATGATTTTGTTTGCACCTCTTTTATACAGATTCGGCTCATTCCAATAATAGTGTCTGCATTCATTCTTCAGCTTCTTCCGTTGATGATAGGTGTAATCTTCAGGGAATTGTTCACAAACCAAATAATTAACGATGTCCGCATACCAGGGCAATTCTTTTATGTGAAACAACTGCTCATCCGGAAACACAGCACTCACTTTAGATTCATTGCGGTCAACCTCGGGATTTTCCAGTCTGGACAAGTGATCCTCAATTTCATTCTCTGTCCCGTTCCGATCAATTATCTCGATATCAAATTCTTGAAGGAGGAGAACCCATCTGATTAACCTCGGCTTTGCGTCCTTCTTTGTCATCAAATATTTGATTGTCGAGTGATCAGTGTGAATGAGTACCTTGGTTTTCAATAGATATGCCCAGAATTTTCCAATGCAAAAATCACAGCCAGGAGTTCTTTTTCAGTGGTGGTATAATTGATTTGAGTAGAGTTCAGAGTTTTACTCGCATATGCGATGGGGTGCAAAATAGTTTTCTTCTTTTACGCTAATGCAGCCCCCATCGCATTCCCACTTGTGTCGCACATGATTTCGAATGGCAGTGTAAAATCTAGCATAATCAAGACGGACGCGGTAATCAGCGCATATTTTAAAACACGGAATGCGTTGAGGCAATTGTTTTCAAATTCAAACTTTCTGTTCGCCTCTAACAATGCACTCAGTGGTCGTGCAATCTTAGAAAAGTCTTTAACAAATCATCTATAGAATCCAGCATGTCCCAAGAAGCTTCGCACAGCCTTCACGCTGGTTGGAGGTGGAAGCTTTTCAATTGTGTCGATCTTTTCTTTGTCCACCTCCAACCTTTCTTGGGAGACCTTGTGTCCCAACACTATACCCTCTTTCACCATGAAGTGACATTTTTCCCAGTTGAGCACCAGGTTCGTCTCTTCACATCTTTTCAGAATTTTCTCCAAATTAGCCAGGCATACTTCATAAGTGTTCCCATAAACGGAGAAGTCATCCATAAATATTTCCACTGAGTCTTTGAGAAAAATTTGAAAAGATCGCCATCATGTACCTCTGGAACGTGCTCGGCACATTGCAGAGACCAAACGACATGTGGCGAAAGGCGAATGTCCCATATGGGCAGATGAATATGGTCTTGTCTTGGTCTTCAGGAGCTATCATGATTTGATACTACCCGACATATCCATCCAAGAAGCAGTAAAAATCATTCCCTCTTAGTCTGTCTAGAATTTGATCAATGAATGGTAGAGGGAAATAATCTTTCTTTGTGGCCGTATTCAATTTGCGGTAGTCCATACATATGCACCATCCAGTGATGGTTCTTTGCGGTATTAATTCATTATTCTCATTGGGGACTACCGTCATTCCGCCCTTATTGAGCACATATTGTACGGGGCTGACCCACGTGCTATCTGCAATGGGATAGATAATGCCCGCATCTAGCCATTTGATAATCTCCTTTTTGCGACCTCTTTCATCGCAGGGTTGAGTCTGCGTTGATTTTCAATAGTTGCTTTGTGGTTGTCCTCAAGACGAATGTGGTGCATGCAGTACGCGGGGCTAATTCCTTTAATGTCAGCGAGCGTCCAGCCAATTGCTCGCTAATGTTTCTTGAGAATGCACATCAACGCATTCTCTTGATCTTCGTTGAGCGCAGAGGAAATTATCACTGGAAACTTCTCATTCTGCCCCAGAAATGCGCACTTCAAATGGGTTGGTAGGGTCTTTAGTTCAAGTGTTGGTGGTGCCAACAGGGAAGGTTGTGTTGTTTTTCTTTCTTCTTTTTGCTCTTCTTCTTGCGTTGCGATCATTTCTTCTTCTTTGTTTGTTTTTGCTACGATCGCATTGCAGACAACTACGGATGTGTTGGCATCCTCTTCTTTACACTCTTCATCAGACTTTTCTTCTTCAATTAAATTCAGGTCATCATTAGAATCTTGCAGATCTTCTTCATCCAGAAATTTCATGGCACGAATTATATTAAATTTGAGCTTCTATCCGTTTATATTCAGCATGATTTCTCCCTTGTGCACATCAATTTGAGCATGACCCATTGATAGGAAAGGTCACCTCAAAATGATAGGCACATCTTTGTCGGCCTCATAGTCTAGGATGATGAAGTCAGCTGGCAAAATGAATTTATCAATCGTGATCATCACGTCCTTCACCTTACCTTCTGGATGAAGTAGAGATCTGTCAGCCAATTGAAGAGTCACTGATGTGGGCACAAGTTGCCCCATGTTTAATTGTCTAAAGATTGACAGCGGCATCAAATTTATGCTGGCCCCCAAGTCACACAGGGCTTGCCTAATATAGAGTCCTCCTATGAAGCAAGGAATAGTGAAGCTCCCATGATCGCTCATCTTCGGTGGAATAATAGATTTGGAACTTCACGTTAATGCCACCATGGCAAATTTTTCAGTGCCTCTTTTCTTAGTTACCATGTCCTTCAGAAACTTGGCATAGGCAGGCATTTCCTCAATTGCTTCACTGAAAGAAATGTTAACATGTAATTGCTTTAACATAGATAAAAATCGTTGGTATTGTACCTCTTCGTTTTTCTTCTTTCTTAACCTCCGAGGGAAAGGTGGTAACTGGACTTTCACGATTCCTTTTTCATTTGACTTTGAGGTCGACGCGACTTCAGGTTCCACTGCTCTCTTCTCTCTTTCTTCTTCTTGCGTTACCGCAATCTCGGGCTCAGTTGCGATGAAAGTTGTTCTACTCTGATCCTTCCTTTCTCCCTCTACAGTCTTTCCACTGCGCAATGTCACAACCTGACATTGCTCCTTACCTGATCCCCCTGGGTTGCGTGGAAGTTCGGTAGAACTCGGCAACGCCCCTTGCCGTCTACTTTTCAGCTCATTCGCAATCTGGCTCATTTGCAATTTCAGGTTGCGGATGGACGTAGCCTGACTTTGAAGCACTGTCTTGTTTTTCTCTATATATTGCTTCAATAGGCTCTCTAGAGAAGAAGATTGCATTGGTTGTTGTGAGCTACTTGCTTGGTTGCTCTGTTGACCATTGTTTCGTTGGAAGAATCCTTGTCGCCCTTATTTTTGCGCCACAGATTGAAAATTTTGTTGTTAATTCTTCCAAGCAAAGTTGGGGTGGTTTCTCCACCCGGGGTTGTAAGTGTTTATAAAGGGGTTATTCTTTACAAAATATATAGACTGTGGATTTTGTGGGCAATCTTCCATCACATGCCCATCACCACAAGTCGCACACCTTGCGGTGTTTTGACTTATTGGGTTAATTTGCCCACCTTGCGGTGTTGGGCTGTTGATCGTCATTCCTTGAATCAAATTCATCATTGCGGTCATTTGGTTTTGTAACGAAATAATGGCACCGTTATTTGCATCGGAATCCTTGAGTCTCAATCTCTGGTCACTCTCCCTTCAGTCTTCATGGTTCTTGGAGATGCGGTCCAGAATATTCTTCGCCTCCTCATAAGTTTTGTCAAGTAGACCACCAGCGGCTGCCGCATTGGCAACGGTCTGCGAGGCAAGATTCAAACCGTGATAGAAAATTTCCATTTGAAGGCAGTCTAGTAGCTCATTATACGGACAATCTCAAACCAACCTTTTAAACCTCGCCCAAGCATCGCTGAGTGATTCTCCATATCTTGCTCAAAGTTAGTAATAAGCTTTCTTCGTCTTGCGTTCTCAGTAGGTGAAAAATCTTTTTTCATGAATTTCTCCACTACCTGCTCCCAAGAAGTAATCTCTCCTGGTTCGAGCGAATAAGCCCATTTCCTAGCCTGATCACAAAGAGAAAATGGAAACAACGTTAGTCGAACTTCTTCAGCAGAGATGTTCGGGAACATAAAATTATTGCAGATTTCAATAAAACTTTAGAGGTGGGCGTGCGGGTCCTGTCTCTTATACACATCTAGATGTGTATAAGAGACAGATCGTCTACCACATTTTTCATTTCGAATCTACTTCCGTCGAGGGCAGGCCTCATGATTCCCGAAGAGAAATCATAGAGGTTTGGCAATGCATAGTCCCTAATGGGCCTATTGCAATCGTTTGTCAACAGAATCGGATTCTCCATGACATTATTATCATTTGGTGCTCCACCTCCAGGCTGTTCCCCATCTCTTCTTTATTGGATTGTGGTTGTTGTTGTCGGTCTTGTAGTCTCCTTCGAAATGTTCTCTCAATCTCCGGGTCGTAGTTCGCCAGAGATTGAGAGTTCTGCAAAGAAATCACAAAAATTATTGTTAACAACTATTTTGCCGAAGTCCCTGGCAACGACGCCAAAAACTTGATGCGTTATTTTTTTATGAATGAAATATGGATGATATGCGTTGGTGGATTACATTGTGCACTCAAGTTTCCCCAACAAAATTCAAGTGTAAATTCCTCTGAGTTTCCTGGTAAGTCCAAGGTCGAACACAGGGACTTGTGAAAATAGTTGCGTTGTTGATTTTTATGAAAACCTGTGGTAACAAGTTAAATAAATAAACCGTTGGGTTTGTTGTTTGCGTTGATGAAAATAAATAACGAATGCGGCAGAGTTTGAAAAGAGTTGGTAAACGGGAAATACGATGAATATGCGGTGAACGGGTTAAGAAAAGTTTCGGCTAACACTCCCTAGAATGCATTCATGCTTTGCGATCATGCAACATGCATACAATAGTAAACCACCTCTCGGCGTGAATGCTACGGATTCTAAGGCAAGAACGCATGCGATAAATATACGATAAGTCTACTGGGTTTACACATAAACCTCTATCTCTATTTATGCGATGACAACATTACATTCACACAAATATGCGACCACATAATATCACTCCCATTCCTAGGATGCATGTGATGCAAGTTGATAAACAGAGCTTATCTCTAAGTCATTATCTCTTGTTTATGCAAGCTTAATCTTGCTCTTTTGAGTCCAGATTCTAACCTAGCTCTCTCGAGACATTAGGTTCTTTCTTTAGATCTCTCTCAAGTAACTCTAAATGGTATTTTGCACAACATAAAACAAGACATTCGCAAGCAATGAACTTCCTAGGTCATGTTAGCTTAGTTCTTCTCAACCCATTAGACTAGTTTAGCTACTCATGCGTATTAAGAGAGTGAGCAGATGTAGAAATAGAACTTCCATTGAATAGATATGAGATGAAGTACAAATAACAATGCAAGTATAGTAAAGAGCCTGGAGCAATTTCTTGCTGCCAGGCGTTTACACTGTTTCTACTCGTGCTCTAAAGATATTCTCGCTCTCGCAAGAGTCGGCCTGCTCTCTGCTTTTACGCCCCAAGGTTCTCTCTCGAGCTGCCCTGGGCCATCTCCAACGTCGCCACTATTCTCTTGCTCTGTCGTAAAATGGAAAAGAAAACTATGAACAGAAGCATTGGTGAATTCGTTAACTGATCAACCCCTTTTTTGAAGATTGCACTTGGTATTTATAGGGCATCAATGGTGAAAGGCGACTTCTCTCTCCCAGTTGTACAGACGGGACAACTTTAATTCCTAATTGACGTGCTGGATGATTGTTACCGATAAAGCTGAATGTACTTTGTGACCATTATCGACTGTCAACTTAATTTGAATCCAACTATCATCAGCTTTCTGTCCCATCGCTCTTAATTATCCCTTCACCCGAATGCGCCCACCATGTTGCGCTGACCAAGTTTCGGTGTTTCTTCTTGGACGAATGTTTGCGAGCACGATCAACGCAAAGTCTTGCGGTGAAGTTGTGCTCGACCAATGTATTCCTATGATCGCACTCTCTGCATTGCGTAAGCGCATATTCTGCACAAAAATGTAAAGATCAGCAGTTCAAATGTGTTGGACGCATTCGACTGCAATATTATAGAATTTATGCTTAATGGATGCAATTTAACATATTTCATTAACGCAATCCAGTTAGCTATGGCAGTGGGATGACGATGACGATGCGAGTAGGCACCGGGCACGTCGTCTCAGCTATGGCAGTGGGAGGACTCCAGTTAGCTTTACAGAATAGGTTTCTTTTTTTACATGATGTATATATTGTTCCGGAACTAAAGAGGAACCTTATTTCTGTAAAGTGTTTATTGCAATGTAAATATACTATCTCGTTTAATGTAGATAAAGCATTTATTCATAAAGATGGTGTTTTTATTTGCACAGCAAATCTGGAATCGAATTTATATGTGCTAAGGCCGTTAGCTATTAATTCCCTCCATAATACTTAATTGTTCAGAACTGTCGTAACTCAATCAAAACGTCGACAAATTTCTCCAAAAGAAAATGTCCAACTTTGGCATCTACGTTTAGGGCACATCAATCTCAATAGGATTAAGAGATTGGTAAAGAATGAACTTCTAAGTGAGTTAGAAGAAAATTCTATGCCAGTGTGAGAATCTTGCCTTGAGGGTAAGATGACTAAACGACCTTTTACTGGAAAAGGTTATAGAGCCAAGGAGCCTTTTGAGTTAGTACATTCTGACCTTTGTGGTCTTATGAATGTGCGAGCCTGAGGTGGCTATGAGTATTTTATCAGTTTCACTGATGATTACTCAAGGTATGGGTATGTTTATCTTATGCAACGGAAGTTTGAATCCTTTGAAAAGATCAAAGAGTTCAAGGCGGAAGTTGAAAACGCATTGGATAGACGGACTAAAACACTTCGATCGGATCAAGGTGGAGAGTTTTTGGACACGGCATTCCAGAACTATTTGATAGAACATGGAATTGTTTCCCAACTCTCAGTGTCGGGTACACTTCAGCAGAATGGTGTAACGGGGAGGAGAAATAGGACCTTGTTAGACATGGTTCGCTCGATGATGAGTTAAGCTTCCTTACCATACTCGTTTTGGGGTTTCGCAGTGTAGACTACGATATACATACTCAACTGTGTTCCCTCCAAGAATGTTGCCAAAACACCTCTGAAGTTGTGGAACGGGCGTAAAGCTAGTTTACGTCACTTCTGCATTCGGGGTTGCCCTGCACATGTGCTTGAGGTTAATCCCAAGAAGTTGGAACCACGGTCGAGGTTATGCCTCTTTGTAGGCTACCCCAAAGGTACACGAGGGGGTTATTTTTATTATCCAACAGAAAATAGGGTGTTTATTTCAACAAATGCTACTTTCCTGGAGGAAGATCATATAAGGGAGCACAGTCCACGAAGTAAAGTCGTGTTGCGTGAGCTTTCTAATGAAACTACTGAAACTTCAACAAGAGTTATTGAAAAACTTGCTACATCAGCAAGAGTTGTTGATGGGAATTCATCCAGTAGGTCGGTTCCACCTCAAGAGTTGAGGTAACCTCGACGTAGTGGGAGGGTTGCGAACCCACCTGTTTGCTATCTGGGTTTCACAGAAATCCTTGCTATGGTAGCCGATGGCGACGTTGAGGATCCGTTGTCTTTTAAGAAGGCGATGGAGGATGTTGACTAGGATGATCATCAATGCTTCAGTAGTTTTCTTAGTGTTGTACATAGACGATATCCTACTAATTGGGAATGATGTAGGTCTACTTACTGCAGTTAAGAACTGGCTAGTGATCCAATTCCAAATGACCGATTTGGGAGAGGCCCAGTTTGTTCTAGGTATACAGATCTTTCGGGATCGTATGAACAAAGTGCTAGCACTGTCTCAGGCATCGTACATTGACAAGATGTTGCTCAAGTACTCGATGCAAGACTCTAGAAGGGGCATACTGCTGTTCAAGCATGGAGTCACTTTGTCTACGGACATATGTCCTAAGACGCCTCAAGAGGTTGAGGAGATGAGACGAATCAGTCTAACCCAAGTTATTTTAATGTCGTTGACCCGTCTACGAAGGCTCTCATGACTATAGTGTTTAAGAGTCACCTACGAAGCATGGGTCTATGGGATCGCTCACGGCTGGACTAGGGCAAGTGGGATATTTTCTTATACTGGGCTTTTATGCCCTAGTTTATTGTTTTGTACTAGTTTATTGTACACTCTACTTCGTTTTAGGACAAATGGGAAATTGTTGGGGTTGATGCCCTAAAGTCTCGTGTCCTATAGTTTGTAAAAAGTTTGTCCGAACGCTTGTGTTGTATAATATATGATATTTACTTCACATTTTATTTTTTTGCTCAGTTATTTGTTTTATTTGCTTTAACACAAACCAATAAACATAAAATCCCTGGTTATCTGTCTGTAACTTATTGATGAAAATTTTTTGAACGAAATTATGTGTGTTGCATGTCTTAAGCTATGCGTTTATGCCCATGCATCAGAGGTCATGCGTTGGAATGGAAAGTATGCATTAATCTAGTATGCAATGACCATGCGTTCCTATCACAAGTTTTCTTGCCTTCTCGCCAAGTATAACGAGAATGCAAGTTTCTCAGGTAATTCGAGGTCAAACACGGGACTTGTAACTCAATAATGCTTGTGAAGCAATGCGGTTAAGACGATGAATAAAAGTAAAAAGAAGAAGTTAATGGATTACACACTACTCCTACTCCTAACTAAACAGATTGAGCTATGGAAGATTTGCGATGAGAATTGGTAGATATGCAACAACTGTTAACACATATTAATGTTTATTATCTTAAATCGCTTGAGTAATCCCAACTCGTCAAACTAACACATTGCACACCTCTCGGTGGTCGCCGCATGACTATATCTCTCTAGTGCATGGTTGCATCGAGCATAAAACCGTGCCTATCTCTAGGAATAATGCATACTTTGCTTTAGTGCGTTCCATCTCTTACCTTCTCAGGCATTTAGATGTGGTTAATTAACTTATAGACAAGCATTGCAATAGCCCATCGACAAGCGTTGCTACAGCCTCTCACCAAGAAAAGAAGATTAACTCACTATACTCACACAACGCGCACCTCTCGATGGGTTGCTACATGCATCCTATCTCTAGGCTACATGATTGAGCATGCGATTGCCTTTGATAATTAAACGATGAAGGTAAATAATGATAAAGATAAAGACGATGAAGAAAATGGCATTGAAGGAATCAAGATATGCATTGATTACAAAATGTCTTAATATCTTAAACTAAAATGTAATACAATAAAAAGAATAGAGAAGAAATAAAAGACTCTGCGTCAAGGCTGCTGGTGGTGCCATGGATGGATGGTGGAGACGTCTCTCTCGAACTCTATCTTCGGTGAAAGCTCCAGTCGTCACTCGGACTGGTTTATGGAGATGAAGAATCCTCACAGAAAATCTCGCTCATTTTCTCATCTGTGATCGCAAATCTCTGCCTTAAGGCAGAAGTTCGAATGCTTTGAAGTGAAGGTCCAAGGGCTATTTATAGAGTTTAAACGCCGACAGCAATCATGATTGCATTCTGGCTCACTGCTGTCTTTGTCGCAGTATGAGAAATGTCACATCATCTTATCTTGTTGATTCTCCCAAAGTATGCGTTCGAGCTTGATTCAATTGAAGTATCAACGCATTCTACCCATCTTGCGATTGCCCTTCTATTATGGTTATCACTCCGCGACAGCAATCTCCAAGTTATGAACGCATTCGATCGATAGCCGCAACATCTATGCGATGAACTTATGCGATGGGTACCCGCAACATCCCTGCGATGAATGTATGCGATCACTGCATGCGTTCGTCTATGCGATAGCTCGGCTTCACCGAATGCGACTGTCTTTACGGTTGCTTGGCTTCAGCGCATGCGTTTGATTTTGCGATTGCCTGTTTCCAGCGCATGCGTTTGATTCCTGCGATAGCTACAAAAATAGAAACTTTGACACGGAATAACGCATAATATTGGGGTTAGTGAGCATTTAGGTGTTAATCGGTGCAAAACTCAAATTTTCACAAATTCTAAGTATTATCACCGCATTTTCTACTTGTTAGCCCTCATAATTCTAAATAAAAGGCTAATAACTTGCATTTCTACTAGTTATCATGACTCAAGCATGTATGCGGTGACAGCAAGTGGATAATGTCTTAGTGATAACCAAAATGGTCTGTAGTATATGGATATAGGAGGGAAACCTTATCTTGGTAACGCTACGGATGCGGCCCGCTTTGTGGAATGATCACAAGTGTTGTGACTTGTCACAGATAGTCTGATCCTGATCATTCGTGTTGGAGACATACGAGCAGAGGCGTCCTATACAAAGAGTTTGTATAATATCTGACCACGAAGTGTTAATATCTCGTTATATAACACCGTTCATGACAGAGACTTCACTTCACTAGGATGACCATAGGTAACATGACCTCAATCCTGAGTGAGTTGGGAACTCCTGCCATTGAGGGTGGTTCTTTGATCTGTATGGGTGTGAGTGATCAGATCCTCAATTCAAACCTACAATTTTGGGGATTCGTCTGATTTGGGAGCTAGGAACTCAACTACACAAGATGGAATTCACTCCTTTCCTGAGGCAGGGGTAAGTAGATCGATAGCTCCCTTAAAGTCTGATTCCGGGGTTTGAATGATGTGGCGCCACATACCTTCTCTTGGCCTGAGAGGTGTTCATACATAGTTGGACTATGTTGTATTGTTCATCAGAGGAATCAGTGGTGTTTAAGGAGTGAGATTTAACAACAGGGGAAAAACGGTAATTTGGCCTAGCTGTACTTACGAGCATGTGAAGGGTCATCGTACTCATGATTGGTTATATCCGATGGACACAAAAATATATCTTTGGTAAGAAGAGTTCAGCTGTTGGTCTTTAGTGGAATGCCTAACAATTAACGGATGGTGGATCTTGTGGCTAAAAAGTTTAGTCAGCTATTCACGGACCATTAGAGCTTCGAGCCACAGGTCCATTAGGTCCCCTAGGTAGCTTGGATAAAGTCGAGAACCAGTATTTGGGTTAATTTGAAATGTTCAAATTGACAAGAAGAAAGTTCGATTATATATGATATAATTGGACTGGTTAATTATATATGATATAATTGGCTAAATTATGAAATACATTATTTTGGAGGAAATTAGATATAATATGATTTATATCAAGTAGATGAGAAAATATATAGTAGATATGTGATATCAAACTATAAGATAAAAATATAATATGATTATATTTATTAATTAATTATATGATAATTAATCCAAAATTCACGTTCGGACGTGGGTTAGTGGGGCAACGTCGGTTATTGTAACTGATGAGTTAAAATGAAAATTGTTTTCATTTTGATCGTTCAATCTCCCGAAGAAAAAGTGTGAAGCACGCATTGGAGAATTGTAAACGATCGCTTACGTAAAACGAGAGCCTATACGAAAGTCCTCTCCGCCTAAACGATCATCTACCTTGCACCTAAACGATCGCACACTGTTTCCTACATGATCGGATAGCTTCTCTAAATGATCATATAGTGTGCCGATTTTGTTAAACGATCGTATACCTTTTCCTAAACGATCGTTCAGTAAATCCTACACAATCGTATAGCTTCTCCTAAACGATAAGCATTTCTGCTATGCGATAGCGTTTCCTTCCCTCCCACTTGCTTATCGCCTACACGATTTGTGTTTTCCTCCGTCCTCTACCAAATTCACCAAAGACCACCATTTGGGTTTTCACTCCAAGAATACCTGGGGCTCTTTAGTGGTGGTGTCGTCCACGCGACATTCGTGTTTGTGCGTTGTTCGTGTTTCTGTTGTCGACACTGCTGTTGGGTGTTGGTAAATTACGTGGAGGTTTTCGCTGCATTGAAGTTCCGAAGTGTGAAGAACGTCTTTAACTGGTATGGAACTCTTTCCCTTGTTATTTTCTTGTTCAAAGCATGCCGATAATTAGTATTTGTTTGCATAACTGTATGTTTTGAATGTATAATGTGTATTTCGGTCATGGTGAGATCAGAGCGATCCGAACGTGCTCATGGAACTCTTAGATATGAAATCCTTCAAAAGGATGCTAAGTTATACTTTCTGAGTTGATAACCCGAATAGCCTACTCTTGTTCTTCATCAATTCAACTTGTTTAAGTGTTTCCACCACATGTTCCAGCTTAGAATAGTAAAGAAGATCTCAGTGGTAGTCCTCTCGCTACTTCAAGCTCTATCTTGGTGGATTTCAATCGAATGTGTGAAGGATATCTTCAAAGGTAATATGTGTTTCAAACCCACTTATGAATATCATATGAACAACATGCTTAAAACTCAAATTAAATGTAATTTAAGTGCTTATTGATTCTGTAGTCTTCCATTGCATGATATATCATTCCTTTATAAGGTTCGCCAAAATTCTGTTCAAAGCCATAAGATTTGATCACAATATCAAACCTCATATTCCAAAACCGAGATGCTTGTTTTTAACCCATAAATGGATCTTTTAAGATTGCAAAATTTTTGCTCTTGACCTTATTCATTGAACCATTCTAGTTGAGACATATAAATACTTTCTTCAAGATAACCATTCAAAAAAGTTGTTTTGACATCCATTTTCTATATTTCATAATCATAAAAGGTAGAAATGGATAAAAATATTCTGATAGACTTGATCATGGCAATCGGAGAGACGGTTTCTTCATAGTCTACCCCCTCTCTTTGGGTAAAATTTTTTTTGCCACTAGTCTAGCTTTGTGGTCTGTACCTTACCAGCTTGGTCTTGGTTTCTCTAGTAGATCCATTTACAATCAATGGGTTTTACCTCATTTGGTTGATCTACAAGTTTCCGAACAAAATTGAAGTACATAGATTCCATTTCAAGGTCCAGCTTTTATCCATTTGTTTTTATCTACATCTCCCATTGCCTGTTTAAAGGTCAATGAATCCTCTAAACCATCATCAGGTATGACGACCTGAGTTTCTATTAAATCCATGTATCGGTCAGGCTGATGAACAACCCTCCCACTATGTCTAGGCATTCTCAACTCTTGAGAAGGATGTGAAGTACCAGTTTCATTAACAATTCTTGTTGAAGGACTAGCCTGAACAACAACTTTTGTTGATTTCTCTATAGATTCTCTAGACATCTCATTTAATACTAGTTTACTGCGAGGTTGGTGATTTCTTATGTGGTCTTCCTCTAAGAATGTAGCATTTTTGGATACAAGTATTTGGTCATCTTGAGGATTATAAAATAGACCACCTTTTGTTTCTTTGGGGTATCCTAAAAATAGGCCTACTTTAAAACGTCGTTCCATTGTTTAGGGTTTTACACCAACACATGTGCCATGTATCCCCAGACTCTGAAGTGACATGAACTACCTTTACGTCCTCTCCATAACTCATATGGTGTTTCTGAAACACTTTTTGAATGAACCATGTTTAAAATATATACTACAGTTTTGACTGCATATCTCCAAAAATACTGAGATAACTAGGCATAACTGATCATTGAACGAACCATGTCTAACAGGGTTCTATTTCTCCTTTCAGCTACACCGTTTTGTTGTGGTGTACCAGGTGTAGTAAGTTGGGATTAAATTCCATGTTCTACTAAATAGTTCTGAAATTGTAAATTCATATACTCACCACCTCGATCTGATCGAAATGTTTTAATTTTTTTACCTAATAAGTTCTCAACCTCTGTCTTATACTCTTTGAACTTTTCAATAGTTTCAGACTTAGGATGCATCAAGTAAATATAGTCATATCTAGAATATTCATCAATAAAACTGATGAAATATGCAGAACTTCCTTGAGCTCTAACATTCACTAGACCATAAAGATCTGAATGTACAAGTTCTAAAGGAGCTTTTGCTATAAGATCTTTTCCTAAAAAAAGATCTTTTGATCATTTTTCCCTCAAGACATGACTCACATGGAGGTAAAGAATTATCTTCTAACTGATTCAGTAGTCCATTCTTTACCTCTCAATCTTGGTGAGATTTATGTGTCCAAGCCTTAAGTGCCAAAGTAGGCATTAGAAGAAATATTTTATTTCTTATTTTAATTTTCGACTGTTTTAAACATCTTTGTATTTTAAATAGCTTTTGTCTTAGTTGGTTTTAACAGATACAATTATTTTTAAGTTTAGCAGAACATATTTGAACACTTCTTGAACTAATGAACACTTCTTTACATCAAAAGTACTTTTTACATATGTTCTAGCAAACAAGATACAGAGATTTTCTATTAGGTATATAGTATAAATTTTCTACCAAAATGTAAGTTTCTCCAAAAAATAACTTGAGATTTCCCACTGCTTGAGCCGAAATGACTTCACCCTTTCCCACCTTGAATGTTACCTCGTTCTCTGTTAGTTGCATCTAGGAATTAGTTTTCTAAATGAAAGTGCAAATATGATTAGCGAAGCCTGAATCCAATATCCAAGTTAAATGAGAACTTTCTACTGAGCATTTTTCAATTACAAGTAAATCAGATTTACCTTAGTTTGTCTTTTCAATCTTCTTTTCAGCAAGATATTTAGGGCAATTCCTTTTTCAATGCCCATCTACGTTGCAGTGGGAACATTTTCCTTTTACAACATTCGTCTTGCTCTTTTTAGTAGGAACCTTATTTTTTCCTTTTCCCTTTTTCTTTATTTGGATACTCTTATATTTTGAAGAACCATACTTCCTTTCAAAAGGTTTCGTACTAGATGTCGATCCCTTCTGAAACTTCTTTTGTGTAACAACATTTGCCTCCTCTTCTTGATTTTTATTTTTCATCAATGATTGAGTCTAGAGTTTATTTAAAAGAGTTGTCAAATTTTATTCGAGCTTATTCATCACACCATTTGTGCGAAAGATCAGGAAACTCTTCAGAAGATATTTCAAGATCATACTGACTTGACTCTTTTCATCTATGACAACACCGTTCACTTCCGCTATATTGAAGTGAACCATCATATCTAGGAAATTTTCTCTAATAGAGGTCCCTTCCTTTATATGAGAATTGTAAACGTATTTAATAACATAGTGTCTTACTGATGAGGACGATTGTCCAAACATCGAATGTAATGACTCCACGATTTCCTTAGCAGTGACCATGGTTTCATGCTTTTTAGTAAACACATCAGATATGCTTGCTAAGATGTAGGCTCGAGCCTTTTCATTAGTCCTGACCCATATGTCATAGGCATCCCAAACACGGGTTTGCATTTGAACTGGGAAGAGGATGACATTCCTCCATTAAAATGAACCTCGGATCATCTACAACTAGTATTGTATTAATATTTGATTTCCAGTTCAAGTAACCTTCACCATTGAATTTATCTGAAGCAAAATGGAAGAGAGTGTAGGATATGTTGACACATTTCCTTCACCCACTTACTATAATTCCCCCTATTCACCTTGTTATTGACCCATGCAAACACTTTCTGAATGAAGCAGTCATGGTAAAAAGTGACACGAAGCCAAGCATGGATCTCACGGTGTGAACTCTTAGTGACGTGAGAACTAAAAAACAATATATCATATAATGTTAATCTCCCACCAAAGTGTTCTAATAGATAGGGTATATTGATTTACTTAGGTATATGCCGGCTAAAACATCCTAAGCCTAGGTGAATTATCCAAGTATAACGATTATAATTAAAATCAACCTACGATGTCTAAGTAATAAAACTATTTTATTACCTCACATTACTTATGCATGCTCATAAAATCGAGTTAACAACGCTCAGTAGTTCGACTATAATCCCCAAGTAGCAGGTATTTTGTAAACCGGCAACTTAAGTACCTCCCCTTAGATAGGATTATAGACCGATTGAGTTTGTAACCAAAGTTTTACAAGATAACGACCTATTTTAACTATGTTGTTAATTGTTAACCCTAAATTAGCATGCATCTCATCTTTGTTATAAATTTTAAATGTCTAACCCATTTTATAACACATTATAAAAATTATAGACATGCTATAACATAATCAAACATCCCACAACTTAATATAACAATTATATTAAATATATGAAACCCTAAATCATGCATACTATATATTATAAAATATTATAACATACTGTCAATGCATGATACATGTTTTCTATGGTGGGATTTTAAATCTACATAACATACTCTATGCACATACAAGATTTAAATTAATCAAACAAACATTCATAATGCGGAAATAATTAAAACACATAATAAAATGGATTGGTTTTGGCATCCAAAGCATGCAAACAAAATAATTATTACATTAATAATAGAAAAACAAAAAGCAAAAGCCTCTGGATCACTTGAACCGACCTGAATCAGACTCGAATCGTCTGAAGACCTTCAGGGCTTCAAAATAGACTGAGCCGGTCAAAACCATTTGGAACCAAACCTCCAAGACCCGAACAGGTCAAATCGGTTCAGTTGAACCGTTGAATGTTTACAACGCGGCGAATTGGGTTGGGATAAGCAGCGTTGAAACGCTCTATCCCAGCGTTGCAACACCACGGGATGTCAACTTCTTTTCTGGCCTGGATGAAGAACAATGTTGCAATGCTGTAAAGGCAGCGTTGCAACGCTAACTTACAGAAGCTTCAATTTTTGAATTTTGCAGTTGAGCTTACTTCGAGTTTCCTTCAATTACAACCTAATTGCAACTCCATTGTCTCCAATAAAATTATAGACTCTTTATCACACATTAAGGCCCATAAAAAAAGAGCCACTTACAACAATTACTTTCTAATTAAACAGAAAAAATTCCAAAACCAAAATTCATCCATTTCAGCAACCATTTCATGCAACTCATGAAAAACACCCATCATGCTAAAATTAACGTAAATTGAGTGCTTAAAACATGCTCAGATGCCAACTGATGGAGTTGACATTCAACATGTGGAAGTAATTAAGGATCTTAGCACTCTAACTACATCAATTTCAACTAATTAGCATGCATGTTCAAGAAGAAAACAGAAAAAAAAGGGGGTTTCTAGTGTACAAACCTTTGCACATTCCTCCGAATTGTATCCTATCACCACAAATTTCTCCTTCAATCTTTGAAGCAGACTACCACAAAAGTCTTCTCCACCAAACTTAGGCCTTAGATTGGAGTGTAGTCTTCAAATTGAGTGAGAAAATGATGAGGCTTTTAGTTGAAGTTGCGAAAAACTAGAAAGAACATAAGTTGAAAAATTATGTCAAAATATAGAATAGGATGATCCCTAAAATTCATGAAATAAGTTTAATTTAAAGAACTTCTTCATGCACTTCAAGAATAACCACAATTTGACACTCATTTTTCACTTAAACTAACTGGATTAGGTGTAATGAAAGTGGAAAAATCCCACCTTCAATTCATTTCTCAATTTTCCATTTAATTTCAATTTTTAATAATAAAACCAAATTAAACTAATTTCAAATCTAAATTTAAAAAAACTATTTTAATTAATTAATTAAAAAGGCTTAATTAATTAATTTAACAATTATATCAATATCAAATATTAAATTAATAAAACACCTAATTCAAACATGAATCCCTATTTATGTAACTAATATTTAAATCAAATTTTTATACCTTTAACTCTAAAAAACGTTTAATTTGTTCAATTTAAACGTTAATTATATCAAATATAATTATACAAATCCTAATCCAAATTTGAAAGTTTGAAATTCACTCAACATGCTATTCTAAGGTTTAATCATTTTTACGAGCTACTAGAGGGACCTAATGGACCTACAGATCATAAGCTCCAACGATTTGAGATTAATTGGCTAAACTCTTTAAACCGACTTAATCAATATTCATTAACCACTGAGATATACCACTATAGCTTAGTAGTTGCACTCTTCTTACTGTAGATATATTTTTTGTCCACTTGATTTAACCATAATCAATAAGTCGATCCTTCACGGGTCGTTTGTATTTACAACTAGGTCAAAAATACCATTTTCCCCCTACAATACATCTTGTTCCTTAAGTCTCTACTGATCCTCTAATGAACAATTGGTTTATGGTTCTACAAATAAACCAAGTCCCTCTCAGCCACGAGAGGGCAGAGCCCCATTGTTCGAGATCAGGAGTCGATACTTAAGGGAATAACCTATAGGCTAACCCTAAAACGGGTAGGAGTGCATTCTGTTTTGCAGAACTATGTCCCCAACTATCTATTTGGTCTTACCCTTAAAATGGGAGGCTTATTGAGCGGTGATGCTGAATCACTCTCACCTATGCAAATTAAAAGATAATCCCGAATAAACAGGAGTTCATATTTAGCTCAGGATTAAGATCGAGTTACCTTAGGTCATCGAATTGAAATAATCAGTTTTAACAGTAAACGATCGTTTATAAAGAAAAGTGACTATTTGATGGTTCGGTCTTATGCAAATATTTTTTGTATAGGATGCCCCCACACATATGTCTCCACATGAACGTCTTTAGGATCACATCATTTATATCAATATATAAAACGGGTCACATCCATAGTGTCCCTAAGATAAGGTATCTGTCCTTATCCATATACTTATAGACCTTTTTGGCTATCTACTAAAACTTGATCCTCTTTTATGTCTCTACACAAAGTTTTAGAATTCATTTTATAGCCATGGGTTAGTTTATTGGATTTAGTAATAAATGCAATTCAATAACATAATACATCTTTATTAAAATAATTTTCAATAATATCTTTATTATGAATATAATATGTTAAATGCTTACAAACTGAGAGTTTTAGGAAATTCCCAATAGCTAAAAACTATATTATTGAAGACTATCCAAAAAACAAAAATCTAAAAATAAGGAAAAAAATTAGATGGTTACCTTGTTATCCAACCATTGACACGAATGAATTAGGGACTTCTATTAGTCATTCCCTTTTCTAGACAATATGCATAGTCACCACGAGTTTGATGATGTTTTTTTTGGATGATTTACCCATTCCATCATGTACTTCTCCATCTGTTTGGAATTGGGACCATCGGCTTATATCCCTTATGTTTTCCTTTACCCTTGTTTCGTTGAGGTTCAGGGGCCTTATATGGTGAAGATAGTTTCCACGGAATCCAGCATGTACGTACCAATCCAAATCGACCTCTCTGCGATGCCAATGGAATGTGCGACATAACTGGAATATGTACAGGAACTGGAATTGTGTCAACCAGTATCTCAACTGCCTCCTGTTTCACCTTCAATCGAGCAACTTCCCACTGTTCCTCAAATGCCTTGAGGTGCTTTTGACATTCCTCGTCTATTTTCGAATGATCCAGTTTTCTCGTGGACATATCTTGTCAAATAACCATTAGGAATGTAGTACGACATCCAAAAGCACACATCGACATGTAAGAAATTAACCTAAAAAATTTCGGTATCTGAGGGTATGGGTCTCATGCCCCTACGATTGGTTGTCTCTCGCTTTTTATCCCCGTCCTCATCGTCTACCGGTAGTAATGTTTGAATTAGAAAACCAGATTGACCAAAATGAATAAACTTAATATAACAACATATGTAAAACATATAGAGTACCAACCGATTGAGTTTCAGTAACTGATGTACTGTCTGTCTTTCGTCTACGTTTTATTCTTGGGCCTTGTTTACGTGGACTATGTACGATAAACGAGGCTACATCATTCATCGATTGGGTCTCTGGGGCTATAACTGATGTACTGTAATCCTATTTTAATAACAATGTATATTAGCTGAAATCAAAATTTGTGAGAGAGTAATTTGATCTATTGAGTTTCACGTACCTTCGATTTTTCATACTCATCCTTGCCTATGCCAACGGCACCTGAAGGCACAATCTCCATGACAATAACGTCCTGTGAGTCAAGTGTAATCATCTCATGTTCTCTGAGTATCGATTCCTGAGGACTACGAATATCCTCATCCGTGTTATGAATGATTTAGAGAGTGAGGACAATCGAGTCATCCTTTTCTCCTTTAAATCCTCTTCAAGAGGGCTCCGATGCAATATCCCTTCCAACTCCAGATGGGCCACCAAAATCCTCAGACATGATATAAGGAAATCAATTTTGGGCTTTACATCGGTGATGACGGGAAATTAGATGTCAATTACTCAACAACTAAAATTCTGTGGACGCAATATGCGATGCATATTCTTGAAGTATGCGTTGATTGTCATGCGTCGATGGTCATGCATTAGAATGACTATGCGTTAACAAATGTATGCGATGACCATGCATCCTATCACAAGTTTTCTTGCGCTCACGCCAAGTATAACGCGAACGCAAGTTTCTCGGGTGATCCAAGGTCGAACTCAGGGATTTGTAGCTGGATGAATGCGGTAATGTGCATGCGGTGGTTTGAATAAAAGAATGATGGGGAGATTTCTAAGCTAACACTACTCCTACTCCTAGCTAACAGACAACACAATAAGAATATGAAAGAGAGGTAGATACACGAAAACTCATAACATGAAATAAATGAATAGAAAAATAGATAAAATGTGGAGATGATTTCATTGCAACCCTTAAGAGTGACCGCATGGGCAACCTTAGTCAACACAAGTCATGCGATCATACTCCACACACTAAAAGTCTAAATCCAGGACGTATGCGGTGGGTATGCACAAGTGTTGAGATGATCGCATACAACCACCATATCCTACTTCATGGACGCATGCAATATCCTATCCGTAGGGTGCATACGTTGTGTGAAAGCAAACAAAGCTTATCTCTAAGTTCCCCATTCTTGCCTATGCGTTCCAATCTCTTCTCTCGAGTCTTAGATTTGTATTTTAGACTACTCTCTCAAGTATGCCTAAATGATGAATGAAGCGCTCATAAGACAAGGTAACTGCATAAACTTTGCTAACATAAGATTATTCCTATCTCTAGTGAAAAATAGCTTACATTGCTTAATGCGACCAACCACTTACCCTCTCGAACAGTTAGTTGTTACTGACTTTACTCATAGACAAGCGTTGCGTCTGCCTATAGACAGGCGTTTCTATAACTTCACACTAAGCAAATAAGGTTTTCTCACTCACTCACGCAACGCACACCTCTCGGAGTTTGCTACATGCTTCATATCTCTAATCCACATGAATAAGTATGCAATACTCTAGCAATCTCACTAAGTGATGCAATGAAAGTTAAAGATGCTAAGTAAGAAGATGGAGATGGAGTCGAGGAAACACAGAAATACATTGAACACATCATGTATTAATTTCTTAATCACAAAATGTATTCAATACAATATAAGAAAAGAAGAGAAAATGAAATGACCGGCTGGAAGTAATGACTTGCTTCTAGCAGATGTGCATCAAGGCTGCCGGTGGTGCCATGGATGGGTGGAGAAGCTGACTCTCTCGAGATTTAGCTCCGGTCGTCACTCAAAATGGATGAAGGAGGTGAAGAACTCTCAAGCTTCTTCTCAGATAAACCTTGGGTTGCAAGGGTAATCCCTGGACCAGTTGAAATTCTGCTCATCGGCTTCTTTATATAGAGCCTGGATCGCCAACAACATTAATGGACTGCTCTGATTCAGACATTCGCGGTGCGTTTAGTCCTTTCTGAATCTCTGCTGCTAACGGGCTGGTAGGTGAAATGTCAACATCAGCTTTTGATTTTCCCGAGATGTACATTGATGCGTTCATTCCACCAACCTTGCGTTGATCCCATTAGTATGCATTATCGTGTAGCCGCAATCATGCAGTGACCGCATTCGCTTAATACCGCAACTCTACACGATGACCGCAATCGCTTGACAAGTGCAACTCCCATGCGATGGACGTATGCGGCTGATTACCGCAACACCCATGCGTTGATCGAACACGTTCACCTTTGCAATGGAGAGTTTCTCCGCATGCGGTCGTCTATGCAATGGTCTGACTTTTGCGTTTGCGTCCACTTCCTACGTTAGCTACAAAAATAGAACATTGAACGCATAATAATGAGTTAGCCGAGATTCTTAATGCTGAACAACGTAAGCTCATTTTCTCATGAATTCCTAACATAATTGCCGCATATTCTGCTTATCAGCCCTCATAATTCTAAATAAAAGACCTAAGATGACATGCATTTCTGCATGTCATCAATCGGCATCATCAGATACAATCTTCTGTCTCTCATGAAGTTGAGTTCATTTCTGTCGTTTGTCTCGTGAAGTAAGTGAAGTTACTTCACGAGACAAACGACAGAAATGAACTCAACTTCACGAGAGACAAAAGTCAGTCTTTTGTCTCTTGTGAAGTTGAGTTCATTTACTTCACGAGACAAACTTACAACATTACGAGACGAATGACAGAGAGCTTTCGAGCTATTTTAAAAACTTTCCACTGTTGTGAATACTTCACGAGACAAATATTCGCAACAACTTCATGAGATATTTGTCTCCAATACACTCAAGAAATATGAAATCAAACCCAAACGAACATATAACCCGTACCTAATATATTTTACAGGTTCTTTTAAGTTTGTTAAAGTTTAAAGGATGATAAAAAAAGGGTTTTGGATTTTTCACTACACATTCCTACCAAAAACTACACAAACTCCCCCTATAAACAATAGAATTGATATATTTAGAAAGAGAAAAAATGGAAAAGGTACCTTTTGTCAAAATCCGAATCAGGCGAAGAGGTAATCGAAGACACAAGATGAGTCTTTTTTATAAAGGTAGGAGAGTCTTTGCGAGAAAAGAGTCCAGCAATGGTGAAGAAAACTCAACGAGAAGAAGAAGAATAGAAAACCCTAACTTCCATGGGAAGATGTAGAGATTTCCATGGGAAGATGAGATTTGACTTAACTTTTTGAAATGACCATTTATTGAGGGGCAAAATTGTTTTTTATGTGGTGGGTCCCTTCTTAAAGTCTGAAAGGTTGGAAAAATGGTTTTTAAAAAAATAGATTTTAAAGATGAGGTTACATTTGAATGGGGAAAAAGTTTCTCGGTCAAAACCAACAATTTTCCAACAATTCATCGAAATGATTGACTATGGCAGAGTTTTGAGAATGACCACTCAATTTTCTAATATTTTGGTAATGAGATGTGTTTTCTTTCTCTATTTTTTTTTCTTCTTCTGATGAGATAGTCACTACAAAGCAACGTTGGCGCAAATCATCCCTTGTTTTTATACACATTTAAGTCCCGTTTGGTAACCATTTTATTTTTTGTTTTTGAAAATTAAGCTTATTTCTTACTCATTTCTTACGATGATTTGAAAATTTCTTAAATACAATGGTTAGATTCTTAGCCAAATTTCAAAAACAAAAACAAGTTTTTAAAATCTATTTTTTTAGTTTTCAAATTTTGACTTGATTTTTTAAGCCTTAATAAGTAATAGATGACAAAGAAAGAAATTTCGAAGTGAAAAATAGTGTTTATAGTCTTAATTTTGAAAAACAAAAATTCAAAAACTAAAGTCTCGTTTGGTAACTATTTTATTTTTTATTTTTGTTTTTGAAAAGTAAGGTCATCCACATTTCTTATCATGATTTGCATCTTTTTTAGGTACAATAGTTGAATTCTTAGTCAAATTCTAAAAACAAAAATAACTTTTTTAAAACTATTTTTTTTAGTTCTCAAATTTAGGTTTGTTTTTTAAATCATTGGTGAAAAATAGATAACAAATAAAAATATTTGGAGGTAAAATTAGTGTTCATAAACTTAAAATGATTATTAAATGAGGTCTAAATTATTTGCGAAAAACATTAAAGGTTACCATATTCTAAGTCTCAATATTTGACAAGACCACACATTATATGTCTTCTTAAACTCTTGACAACAGAGATAATAATAGCATCTCTCTCCCAAAAAGATTCCTTTAAAAGACATTTGAAATTGTAAAATTGAATACCTTTTTTTATGAAATTAATTTCAAAAGCATTCTAGGCTCAGTGTTGAATTTGCATGAATGAGTACATTTAGGAGAGCTAGAGAAATAACACCTAGGTGTCAGTCACTGACACTACATTTTAAGTTTCATAAGGTGAATACCTTTTTCTTACATCTAGTCCACACACCACAAAAACCAGCTTCCCAAAACCCTACTAGACGAAAACAATAAAATCTTGTTACATTACAATAAAAACATGTAGAAGACAATAATTACAATTCCTTGTTTTTGTTATCCTACGATCACAAAGCCATTTCTGAAGTCTACATATTGATAGCTCCAGTTCTTCTCACCAGGCACAACCAATGCTTATCTCTTCCGAGAAACACTGTAAGATGATATTGTCCACTCAATCTTCAAGTTGAAGACGTTAATCTGGGATTCCTGGAAAACTCCATCAAAGTCTCTACATGGATTATCTTCCTTGTACTCAAACCTAGACGATAAACATAGATTGTTCAGACCGAGCTGTCGAAGAACTTGACCGAGTCCAATCGAAATATACAGTTGATAAGTTTCTCTTCTTCTTTTTGGGTCAGAGAACTATTTAAAAGCCGCTAGATTCACTGTCCTCTGTCATGACACTCTCTTTAATCTCCAGTATCATTTTCAAAACTTGCCACATGGCTGGCCTCTGTTCAGGGGATGTAGTACTGCAGATGCTAGCCACCTCAGTAAGCATTCCAACTTGGTTACTATCCCCACCATTATCTTCCCTAACTACTCTCACCCATTCTGGCATGTCAGTAGGCTCAAGAAATGGATGGTGTGCAGGATGTCTTCCCGTCAAAAGCTCCAACAAAAGGACGCCAAAGGCATAGACATCGCTCTTCTGGGTCGCGTTCCGGCAAGACTTGCGAGTTTCAGGGGCTTGGTAGCGTGAACAATCTGGATCTTCATAGGCCTCTGCCAGAGCAGCTAGCCCATAGTCTGTGAGACAGGCCTCAAACTCTGCACCAAGGAGAACATTAGAAGACTTTAAGTTGCCATGGACTAACTTCGAAGCTTGATGTATATAGGCAATGCCCTGAGCTAAATCTTCTGCAATCTTCAAGCATGATGTCCAGTGCAAAGGCTTAGCCCTTGCTGATCTTGAACCTACCCACCAATACAGTTGGTTAGAAGTAATGAAACGGAAACAAGATGACAAAAGTGCAATTTAGAAATAGTACAGCTTCCTTAACCATTCCCTTTGAAGCATGAATCAAAAGTTACTTCTTCTACATGTTCTCTAAGAACTAAATCATCCTTATTCAATACCCCTTCCCCTCCTGCTACCCCAATTCAACATCTACCTACATTATGCTATAGCTAATAGAATTTGATTAAGGCTTCACAACCACGACAAGATTAGCATTCCTGCAAGGCTATAGATATAACAATTCGAGGGATCATCAAGAATTGTAATGCAAAGAGTATAGGGGGAGTGATGCGTCAAAACAGAAAGGAGTCAGACTAAAATATAGCCCAACAAAAAATCATGATATCGGCTATCGAAGATTTTAAAGTCACTAACCAAACATGAGGCCAGAAAGTGGAATGTTGGTAATGTTCATAAACAAATATTCTGAAATGTTATTTGGACACGTCCCATATGCAAAATCTGATAGCAATTCAAAATCTGCAATGCAAGACAATTTTGCAACCCTTTGGATAGGAAAGGGGCCATGTACTGAGGTACATTTTCCCCTTATTATCCACCAATATACTGAAATTTGGATTTAATTCACAGCCAAGCAACGATTTGATCCATTTTTTGGCGTCATTGCCAGCATTGGCAAAATCGCACATACAGCCGGAAGGATATTATTAAAACCAGAGGTGTTGCTGGAACAGTTTGGCAGAAGGTGCAGAACCAGCCAGCATCACCGACTCATCCATTGGCAGACAGAGATCTACTATACCATAAATAATCGCGTAATCACACATCGAAAATGAAAGAGAAAAAAATACCCTCTACATATTCTTTTACACCAATCGGACCCACCAACGTCAAACATTTCTGAATTCGACTCGTGAACCGTGAAGACACTCGTGAATTGATCAAACCCAGAAAGGAAATTCAACAAGTAAATGCTTAATGAGCTTACTCACCGTGAATGAGGTTGTAAAGACTGCCATTAGGTTGGTAATCGTACACCACTAATCTCTCTCCTTTGGCTTGGAAGTATGCCCTAACTGGTACCAAATTGGGGTGACGAAGTGCACCCACTGCTCCCAAATGCCGGTCGAACACTTCGCTGCTCGTCGCGGCGGTCTTAGTAGCGTCAAGACGCTTCACCGTTACGATGAGCTGGTTGCAGAGCACTGCTTTGTAGGTAGTTCCCATTGTGCCTCTGCCGAGCAGCTCGGCCGAAGCCCTCATTAACTGCTCTAAGCTGAATAATTCTGCTTCCCCTTCACAAAATATAAGATTACCACTCTTCTGGGCTTTTGGCATTTGTTCACTTTCTTTCACTTTGACTTGAAATTCGCCATTACCGTCGACTCGATCGTTAATTGCGGAAGCTGTGGAAAAAGTAGTTTCGGTTTCGAACTGCGGCATTGCCCGCTTCGACGCAGTTTGACCTCTTTGGGTTCTGGCAGCTACATAGAAACATAAAACACCGGCTATTAAAACTGCAGCCCCGACTGAAAGCCCCAAAATCATACCGGTTTCCTTGTGCTTAACATGAGTAACTGGAGAGAGAAGTACGTCCTGTGACTGTGCGCTTTGGACCGAAGGGATAGATGGTGGGGTGGCATTGGAAGCTTCAAAGAATGGAGCGGGTGAACGACATGCCTTGTTGACGATCTCGCCACAGAGATCTGGGTTCCAGAAAAACGACGACGTGTTGAAACGCAACAGAGTGGGGGTAACTGGAATTTGCCCGGTCAGGTTGTTCCCCGTGACATTAAAGACCTCAAGGAATGACTGATTCAAGGGAGGAATACTTCCATTGAAACCATTCCATTCAAGCCTAAGAGTAATGAGCCGGTCCAACGAGGAAAGCCTCCCCGGAAGCGGACCAGTAAAGTTGTTATAGGAAAGATCAAGAGTCTGAAGCCGGTGAAGAGTGAGAATCGACGGCGGAAAAGACCCAACGAAGGAGTTTCGACCAAGAAACAGAGATTTAAGATTGAAGAGTCTGGATAAGTCAGGGATGGGTCCTTCGAGGGAGTTATTATGCAGGCTGAGAATCCGAAGCTGGTCGAGCTGAGACACTGTATTTGGAGCCAACATCCCTCGGAGACCAAACGATTGAAGAACCAGTCGAACAACACGACCCTGGACGCACTTCACGCCCTGCCATTGACAGTAATCAAAGCGCTCATTGAGAGTGTAAAGAAGCTTGTTGTTCAAGTCGGCTTTGGACTTGAAGGAAAGAAGAGAAACGGCGTCAGACGGCAGCAGTAAGTCTTCCGGTGGAATTTGAACGGCAAATCCAGAGGCGGGAGAAGCGGAAAGAGAAAACAGCAAGACAAAACATAAAAGTAGAAGGGAAGAGAGAAATGTGGGGTGGTCAGGGTTCATTATCCCGACCGGAGCTCCCAGCCGTGACGGCGGCGGAGAGAAAGAAGGAAATGGTGGAGAGAAGAGAGAGTAACGGGAAGCAGCTGGCCCTTTATGAAAGATGCACTTTCTGGATGCAATCACGTGAGGTGGGTCGTAGGGAATGGAAGAAAATTGTTGCCAAGCGTTGGACTCCATGACCAACGAAAATTCTATTTGCATCAATTATTTTACTCCTTTTCCTTTATTAATTCATGGATATTCAAATTCATAATCTTTTTCTTTTCTTTTTTTTGTCCATTCATAAATTTCGAACAAAATAAAGTAACATTAATTTTTTTCTTTTCCATGATTTTTATGAGTCAGATAATCTAATTAACATTCTCACCCCTTAGTCTTTGATATAACTATATGGGTACAATTATAACTTAAAGATGTTTTTTATTTTATGATGATTAAGCTTTCTACATGAAAATACAAGAAAGGAAATTTTAAAAGTGAAAAGGAGAGGAAGATGTTAGTGGTAAAATGAATCAAAATGGTGTATGACATGTGAGCCTCCAGTACCATCTATTAAGAAGTTTATAAAAAAGTTGCAAATTGAGCATTTTGCTTGAATCTTTCCTCTTTTTAAAAAATGAAAATTGATATGAGAACAAAAAATTTGGTAACAAGTTTTTCATAGTTTGGGATATGATTTGTAATGGTTTTTTTTTTTTTTTTTCTTTTTGGGAGGGGGGAGAGAGATAAAGTAATATTTCTATGGTTTGGTTGCAAAGTGTTGTATTAGATAGCATATAATTTTAGCAGAAAGGATAAATTTTGTTGCGGAAGATTATTAAAGAATACTAAGTACCAAGTTAGTTAAGAACTTAAAACTTGTTAGATGGTAATAATGAACCAATATTACGTAATAAATCAATTAAATCATTTAAATATACTCATGCTTTTCTAATGTCAAAAAAGTAAATAAAAGAAGGAAAAAACCTTTAACAAAGGGGGAAAAAAAGTTAAAGGCTCCTCTCTTTTTTTTTTTTTTCCCTCTCTTTTTTGAGTAATAATCTAAAGATAATTCCTATCAAGTTATTTTTAATGCTTTTGAAATCTACGATATAAAGTTTTATTTGGAAAATAGGATTCAAATATTAAAATGAGTTTAATTCATATTTAATACCATAAGATAAGTGTGAAAATATTAAACCATAGGTTATATTATGTGTGATATAATATAAACTCTAAGTTATATATTATATTAGATACAACATGTGTGTATAAATTAAATTAAGGTCTTAATTTAATAATTCAATTATTTGGGAGGGAGCTATTTGATAATTTTCCTCCCATTATTTTCTCATTTTAATGTATGGAAGTGGAAGTGCAAAAGAGATGGAATATGGATCATCTTCTTCTTGCATTTAAAATGACATGAATTAGAACACGAAAGTGGATGACGTTATTTTGTTCTCTACCATCTCTCAAATTAATCATCATCCCAGCCCAAAATTAATCTTGAAGTCCACAAACTCTCAACGGTTCTCAACCCCGAGAATAACGAGATTTTTGCGTGGTGGTGTTCGATTGATTGGAAATTTGTTGTGATTTCGTGAACGAAGTTTTTGTTGTACTAGAAATTCGGAAAGGAAATGTGAAGAATTTATTCTTCAAGGGTTGTGATCCTCATATCTCTTATTTCATGTGATCCTCAAATCTCTTCTTTCTCTTGAATTTCTATACAAGCATGCTCATTAGATTATGTATATTTTGTTTCCGTTCTCTATGTTTTCTGTATGTTCTGTAAAATTAAAATTGGGACATGATTGCTTCCACAATGGGTATTCACGTATCCTTTCAGGGATAACCATAACTGGTCCAGTATGCATTGTATTGTAAGACCTACACATGCTCTGCTTCATCAAATGTTTCATACGACTTGTGTAATGCTCCCTTGTACTCACTGACTTATCTATTACATTCGTGTCCTGACAAGTAGATTCCTGGGTTATGACCAATGAATACCACGTAGAATTTGGGTTTTCCATCTACCTATAATTTCATAATAAGGTAGTTAATACCAATGATAAGTGGTGATGTGAAGGATTTTTTTAGGATTAGGATTTAGAGGTTTCAACTTCCAATAGTTATGGTTTAGAGGTACTCATGTAACTCTATACTACGAGTACCTCTAAACTACCTACTAAAAATAAATAAATTGTGCAACTAGATATTCTAGTTACCAAATTCTAAGTGTAGCTACGTTCAACCTAAACAAGTCTCGATAAGTAATAGTTCGTGAGCCTTATCTTTACAGTTAATTAGGTTGTCAAATATCTTATTGTCTTAGACTTAAGGGATCATTAAATTTGGGTACCATATGTTTACCAACTATTTCTTTTTTTACGTTTTATTTACCAACTATGTTTTTTTTAATTTAATCCAAAATCATGTTTTTTATAATTTATCTAACAACTATTCCTTTTAAAAATCTATTTACCAACTATTTGTTTTCTAATTTTATTTACCAACTAATTTGTTCTAATTTATATACTGCTTGGGTTTTTTTTTTTTTTTTTACACATTTTTACCATAAACGTTTTTTTTAAAAAATTATTCACCAAATGTTTTTTGAAATTTATTTACCAAATACATTTTGAAATTTATTTACGAAATATACTTCCTTTTAATTTATTTACCATTTTTTAAAATTGATTTATCAAAGTATATTTTAAAACAGTTTGTTTGCCCACTGTTTTTTTTAAAAATTATTTACCAATCCATTTCTATTAGTATGATTTTGAACATTTGATGGTGTAAAAAATAATATAGTAGAAAAATGTAAATTAATTTCATTCCTATGATATAGTAAGAATAAATATTGTAATTTCTCATTAAACATGTAATACAATCACACCGAATAGTATAATGTGTAAGAACTACTTATAAGTAAATAATAATGTCCTCAACAAATGTCAAGAAAATAAATATATATAAATAACAATAACCCAGAGTCACAATCCATTACAAATACCTCACCAAAATTTAATGACACATATTGGATGTTGGAAATTTTTACTTCGAACGTAAAACTAATAAATCTCAAACTAATTAGGAATGAAATGTGGAAATGTGTAATTAGTTTGGGTCCTACAAGAAACAAAACAATATATATTTAGATTAGGATGAAGGTAAAAATGCAAATAACATAAGTATTAAACATACTACAACTTACATTTTGATTAGGTTTGGAGTGACTAGAGTCCAAAACATCGAGAATAGATAGAGGCAAAACAAATATGTAATCTAACAAAAGAAACAAAACACATTAATGTAAGATCTACTTTATTATAAAAGAATGGAAAGAAATGTGTACCTTTTTTAGCACAATCCTTCGATTTTTTACCATCCTCGTATGAATGTAAAAACAGTGAAGTAAGAGGGGGAAAGAAACATATTACAAAAGGCAAAGCATCCAAATGATTGAATTAGAAGTGAGAAAAAAAAATAGAAGGGAAGATGGAAAGAAGGACTCACCAACAATCCAAATCAGAAGGGACGATGAAGATTTCTCAAGATAATAGGAAGAGGAAGACATGTATAAATAGAAGAGATGATGCCATGATTTAACTTTGTGGGGTCAAAATAACAAATTGTTAAATCTAATTAGTTTGTATATTTCGTGTTCAATTTCAGTCCTCTATTGGTATATATTGTTAATTTCATGAATAGGTTCTCTCTCAGACACGTATGCCATGGTTTTTTATTTTGGTTGATTTCTTTAAAAATCTTTTTATTGTCTATAAATATTCTTTTCTATAAATTATGGAAACATATTTACATAGTACAGTTTCTTGTTGAGAGCTTATTATTTTTTTTAACCAATTACGATAAATACTAACTTTTGAGGGATTATAAATTTAAGATTTACTTAAAGTATATGAACTAAAATTAGAAATCTAAAAGTATATAGACTAAAGTGAATAGACTTGAAAGTATAAGGACCAATATAATATTTTAAATTTTAATTCTTTTTTAGGGGTCATTTGAAAGTATTGTAAAAATATTGTAAAAAAATGGATGACTTATCATTCAGATCACAAATGTTAAATAGAATGCAAGTACGTAGTGTAACAACAAAATAACAACAATCAGAGAATCGAGAAAGAACACAAAAAAGTTGGTAATATAATTCGATGATAACCACATACGTTTGGGGGGCAATATGCCCATAAAAGATATTCTACTAATATTAAAGAGGCAAATGATTACAACTAGTACTTATGTGTAATGTAACGACTATTACAATGACTCACGTAGAGCCTAACTTACTGATCACCTAAGTTCCCCTTAGATGCAAGACTCTTTCTATGAAGAACTTAGGCTCTCCCTAAGTATGCTAATATTAGTGTTGAACATTTTGACTTCCCTTAGTGTTTGAGACTCCCTCTCTATTGATGTTATCTTCCCTGTGTTCAGTGAACGAAATTAGGGTTGGCAAAATTTCCCGCAGATCGAGGCAGGGAATCCCCGGTTTGACCAGGGATGGGGTCAAACCGAAAAAATTGTTCAGGACCCCGTTCGAGGATGGGGATGGTATCTCTGCCCTAACCCCGACCCCAATTTTATATATATTATATTTTTAATATTTTATAAATATATTATAATATATAAAATAACTTAAATTTATATGTATGTTTATAATGTATACTATAGACTTGTTGTGAGCCTAATATTGAATATATAAATTCTAAATTTAAGTCCAAAAGTCAAGTCCAAACTTAAAAAATCAAAAGAAAAAAGTCCTAAATTTTGAAAACACACACTGCCAGCCCTACCCTGCAAACTTTTCGTTCAGTGTGTAACGTGTTAGGTGAGCCGAGCGTGCGTCTCAACGAGCGTTCGACTTCGTTCAGTCCGTTCGTGAAGAGTGAAGTTCAGCTTTAGGAGTCTATTCGTGAAGAGTGAAGTTCAGCTGAAACATGAAGGTGAAGGTGATGAATATCGCTCTAAAAATTTAGATGGAACATCACATAATATAGAATTTGATGATTTTAATAATTATGACTTGTTTGTATCAAATTGTAATAATATGAATAAGAAGCAACAATTTGATGTATATTTGGATGAACCTGCCTTATTTTAACATTTTGAATCGGTGAAAATTGAATTGTGTCAATATCCCATTTTACAAGAAATTACAAAAGACATATTAGGCATCCAGTTATTAGTACCAGCGGTGGGATTGTAAGCTCACATCATAACAAACTTCATCCGAAGATGATAAATGCAAATATGCTCAAAATCGAATTAAGCTTCAATTCATCACAATCTCCAAATTTCAATGTGCAAATCAATAAATTATCGATTCTCAACCACGATCGCCTCAAGATCAAGGCATTCTTTGTTTGATTTTGAACCTCTAAATCCTCCGTCGGAGTCACTCACTCTCTTCTGCCTCCCTCTCATTGACGAGACCAACCTCGAGATCGACGGCCACAAGATTCGGCTAAATTCGTCGGTGTTCGTTACTCACAATTAAAGGGACGTAAGATGCAAATCTTGAAACCAAATCGAAGAAGGAGAAGCAACAAAAAAAAGGAAAGAAAAAGGAGACGCAAGGCAGACCAGATGGAAGGAAAATGGAAATTGGCCGTAATATCACAAAGAGATTGAATCGAAGAGGAAGAAACGGAAAAAGAAAGAAAATGGAAGCAAACGGAGACCCAAAGCCCGAAAAGAGAAGAGTAAAAAAGGAAAGTTAGCAGGGTGTGCAATTAAGGATAAATTTGGAATTTTTTAAAAATTCATAGCTTGACCGATCGATATCTGCTATATTAGCAAATATTTTAAAAATGAAATATATTTTAAGATTATTTTCATGTTTGTATTATTTGGTACAAATTTTCTAAACAAATATGCAGCCAATAACACAACTCTAACCTATCGTAATGCACAATGGAAATTTTGTAAGTTATTTGGCCAAATGTCCATGACATAACATTAGTGTTTCGACATTTTAGTATAATAGTACATAAATTACATAATTCAACATCAATATCGCATGGAGATTATATATTTTTTTAACATGACATGAATTCTTTAGAAAAATGTTTAAAATGTCAACCATATAAATATAAACAAAACACTACTGAATTTATTGATTTTTATTAATGGTTGGTCGTTTGAATATCTTTTCCAAAGCACAACAATCTTAAAAGAAAAATCATATAGATGATAAATTACAACCTACTTAACAAGTAAAGTTACGACAAATTATTTTAAATGACAAAACTGCTAAATTTTTTTATAACTAATAGCAAAATATTACAGTTTATTTGTGATAGACTGTGATAGGCCACGATAGACTACTATTTGTGTCTATCTATGTCTTGATAAACACAGATAATGGTCATCATTGTCTATCGCGGTCACAGATAGACTATAATATTTTGGTATTAGTTTTAAATATTTTGGTTTATTTTTCTATATTTGAAAACTACCCTAAAGTTATCTATTGATATAAATAATTTCTATAAGAACGTGTTATTTTTTATATAAGTGTGTGTATTTTTTTTCCCTAACTCTCTAAAGTATAAATAAACAAAAAAAACAATACAATATTATTAGCGAGTTCAATAGATACAGACATATATCTTTAACTAAAATGTCATATTTAGAATACACTATCTTCTCCACCTCTCCTATCATCATCGAATCCAGATAACGAGGGAGTAGTTCGGTTGTTACGGGAATCAACACCAATTTAGCTCGAATTGATTATGTCATAGAAGAGGTTCTTAAGTTAGCTTTCAATATGAACATTCAATTCTACAAGCATAAGCACATATAGTGGTCTTAAAATTTGGTGGCAGATGATTTGGCTTGTTGGACGACAATAGAGTTATGCTCTCAGATTTAGTTTAAGAATTTTTTCAAGTTGCACTGTTCGGATTGTTGAACTGGACAACATTGTTGTTGTTCTATAGTAGTGTTTGTTTCTATTGCTGTTCTAAAAAAAACACTAAAAAAGAGAATAACACTATTGTATTCTCTAAAGTCACGTTATTATTTCAAGATCTGAAAATAATATTTATAAGCCTCTCTTTAACAATATTTAATCAATTTAGAATATTTTTAAAAAGATCCCACAAAATACGGGGAGCCGTTCCCAACGACTTCAATTTTGTTATTTTTATAATGTACATTTTCTCAAAAGACATTTTCTTCATATAAATAAGTTCAAAATTTTCGAAATTAAAATCGTTCATTATTGTACTGGTTGTTTATGAGATATTTTGTTGTATTTTAAATTTTATTTTATTAACTTTATTGTACTTGAATAACAAAAAAAAAAAAAAAATCATTCTATTAATTCTATTAATATTGTACTTGTTCCTAAAATTTTTAGCCCATCTTCGATTGGGGATTACATGTTGATTAGCTTATGCAATATTTCTTATAAGATAAAAACTAAAGCTATTGCAAATAAGCTGAAACCTCTTCTTAATCATTTAGGGGGCATTTGACGCATAATAAAAGCAGAGAGTTGAGTTAAGTTAGTAATTATTGTCTGGAGAGATAAATTGTGGGTGCAGAGTTGAGTTGAGTTGATGATTATTGTTTGTATTTGGAGTACTGAGTTGAATTGAGTTGAGACTGAAAGTATGTGTTTCGGGTGCAGAGTTGATTGGGGTATATGGTATAGCTTTTGGTTCTTTTTTTTTTCTATTTGTTTTTTATTTCATTTTTTCATTTTTTTTTTTTTTTTTTTTACTATTGTTGGTTAATTTTCAATTATACACCTATTTTCTTAACCATTTTATGAAAAAAAAAGAAAGAAAGAAAGAAAGAAAGAAAGAAAAACTCTAATTTCTTTCCATTTGTAAAACACATCAAATTTTTTGCAACATATTCATGTACTAAATACAAAATCTTCAATCCATTTTTTTGAATACTAAATTACATAGCATGTATATATATATATATATTCATTTCTAAACAGCAAACATATTCCAAATAGACTATAACTAAACATAAGTACTTACTACTCAAACATTGACACCCAATAATCTTAAAATTTGAACATTTCATATTTTCTCTTTTTGAAAAATGTAACAAAAAAAAAGTAACATACTTAAGTATAATAACACAATTTGGATACTCAATTGCAAAACATTAATATGTTTACCACAAAAATACATGTCATATTGCAATAAAATGATCATTCTTCCTTCTATTAGACAATTACTTTTTAACCATCAATTACTTATGAACTAATTTATACATATATGTATATTAAATCTTGCCAACTTAACATTATTATAAAAAAATTAACATGTTCGACACATAAACATTGAAACGCTCGATAACTTAACAATTTATGTTTATATAATATGCATCTTCTTTGTTATAAATTGTACATAGAATATTTACCCTCAATTTCATAATGATGATGAGAATGTGATAGTATAATAAAGTTACATTCTTTTGAACATCACAAAAATAATATCGAATGACAAGACATGTGCCCGTTCCAAACAACAAATTCACAAAATATATATTTTTTGGTTGAAATATTAGGTGGTTAATCTAAAGGGCCAGAGCAAGTAGGCGGATGCAACACCGTTTCTGTGCCTTTTCCAGTACAACAAGGAAGAGGTATGTCTTTTATATGTTCATACCAATTGAAGGAACTCTTGTGAGGAGAACCTTGAATGAAAGCGGATCGTCCAAATTCCATTAGTTATTGAATGCAGAGTTTACAGTAAACATACAAACAAATATGCATTTAAATTAAACTACAACATGCTTTTACAAGAAAGAAGTTCAAGAAATATCACCTTTGAAGAACTTATCTTCACGAATCCTCCTTCGAACGAACACGAACCTTTTTTAAGACCTTCTTCAAAATAATCTCGAACAGAAACCCGGACACAACCATAATGGAGTCCTTGGTATTCTCATGGTGAAAACCCAGGAGTGGTGGGCTCTGACTATTTTGGTTAGGAGGGAAAAGTCTAGGTGGAGGAGGAAGAAGATTGAGAAAACTTCATACACGGCAAACTCACAAAGACAGAACACTTATATTTTTCTCAATCGTTCAATCACATTAGCAAATCGTAGAGGAAGAAGAAAAACAAATTTTCTTTTGTTCCTCTTGCCATAACAAACATAACAACCTGCTAAAGTGGGTGGAGAGAAAAGATGGGGAAGGGAGTTGTAACTCCCTTCCTTATCATTCAAATAATAATAATATAATATAAATAAATATGATAATTAATTCATCATATTATATTAATATTAAATTATATGTTATATCAAATATAACATATAACCTATAGTTTTAATATTGTATCACATACAATATAAACTGTAGTTACTTTTCTCTATTATATGGCATTTAATATAAATCATATTTATATTAAATTTAACAAATATGAATCCCATTCATAGAAAATATATTTAAATCTCATTCAAATATTTATTTCCTCCTATTAAGCTATAGTGTATCAAATATATTATGACAATTATATCATATATAATTGAAACAATTTAATTAAGTCCTCCATCAATTTGAACAATTCAAATTAATCTAAAAATTGATTCTCAACTAAATCCTTTTGAGCTACCAAGGGGATCTCATGGACCTGTAGCTTTAAGCTCCAACGATACATGAATAAAATTAAACTCTTGAATTACATTATTCACTATTCGTTAACTATTAGGTACTCCACTGAAGACCGATAGTTGCACTCTTCGTACTACAGATATATTTCTATGTCCATTGGATATAACCAATCAACAGTACGATGATCCTTCACAAATTACTCGTAAGTATAGCTAGACCAAATTACCGTTTTGCTACTGTCGTTACATCTAACTTCTTAAGTACCACTGATCCCTCTAATGAACAATAGATCCTAGTCCCATTATGACTAAACCCCTCTCGGGCTAGGAAAGGGTGTGGCGCTACATTGTTCAAGACCCAAAATTAGGCCTTAAGGGAACGATTTATCTACTTATCCCTACTTCAGGGAAGGAGTGAATTTCTTCTTATGTAGCTGTGTTCCCAGCTCCCCAATTAGACGAATCCCCAAAATGGTAGGCTTGTTGAGTCGACGATCTAGCCACTCTCACCTATACAAATCAAAGGACTGCCCTCATAGGTAGGAGTTCACAACTCACTCATGATTCAGGTCATGTTACCTATGGTCATTCTAGTGAAATCTATTATGAATGGTGTTATATAATGAGACCAAACATTTCGTGGTCTAGTCTTATACAAACCTCTTTGTATAGAATATCCCCGCTCGCATGTCTAATACATGAATGATTAGGATCAGATCATTTGTAGCACTTTATAACAATTGTAACATCTACAAAGCGGGCCATACTCGTAGTGTCACCACGATAAGGTGCCCAATCTTATCCATCTACTACAGACCATTTAGGTTATCATTTAAACATGATCCACCCGTATGTCTCCACATGCATGTTTAAGTTACAAAGATGACCTTGGATGTTGGTTTATTAGGTTGTGGTTAATGCAACTAAAATATCACATATTTCATAGACAAAGTGAATAAAATATCATATATTTTATTAATCACATAAAGAGTTTGTTCATACAATGTTTACAAACTATAGAACCCTACGAGATTTAGGGCATCAACTCCAACACCAATAATATCAATTAGGTCGCATCTATCATCCTCAGTTAGCCCCTCAATACCAAATATGTCGTTAACTACCTCTTGCTGACGTCCAAATTCCAGCTCGTACTTCTCTGTTTGTCACGCAACAAGTCTGCCCATGTGTGCTAATTGCATATCAGCGGTTGATCACATGATGTCGATCATTTCATTCTGGAATGTCAGTCATTTCTTCTTACTCCATCTGGATGGCTCCGTTGATACATATCTACCTAATCTTTTTCCATTGCATCCTCAGGCAATTGGATTTGTTCATTATCTGGGTTAGGGTATTCCTATGATTCTAGCTGAATCTCATTCTCTATTTCTCAGAACAAATTTGACACCATCACCACCGACAGCTTGCAGGAATGCCTGGCTACCCTGTCCTTCCCAAGTACATTTGAAAGTTCATTGTAATGGGGGAATGACTTGTTCCACAATTGACTTGTTCCACAATCCCTTTGCATTGGTACATAGAAGCAAATTTAGAATTTATACGAAAACAGGTGTGGTGTACATTGTTAATTTTTTTTAACTTATCCGAACCCAGACGTCAAAGATCTCTCTATCCACCTAAATACATTTGAACTCCTCATTCCATCCGATTCTTGGTTGATTTAACATCTTTGATACTACCGTTTATTGTAACTTCAAACTTCTAACTTTTCATTTGATGGTATTATGGTTTAGTCCACACCCAGCCAACTTGTCCTCTATCATTCACTCTAAGTGTTGTATGTATCTTAATCAAAACATCCCATTGTTGAACTTCCAAACAAACTCCACTGAAGAGACTAGCGCATTCACCAACCCACCGTCCTCGACTTTCATCCATGTTGTTGGGTTTTATTCCTAAAACTCGTAGATAGTAAGTGTTATTAATTGATCGTCATCAATAAAAAGTTATAGATGTTAATTCAATAAATGTTATTATGTCATTTTCTGTTTTTGTCTTAATAAACCCCAATCCAATAAAATAACATCCAAGGCTGCCTTATGAGTCTTGAACTGCATGTGGAGACATATAGGGTTCAATGTTCAAGATACAACCTAAATGGTTTATAGTATAGGAATAAGGCTGGGTACCTTATCCTGGTGACACTATGGATACGACCCACTTTGTATTTGATACAAACACAATATCTAATGCGTTCGTGTAGGTGACATGTGAGTAGAGGTATCTTATGCAATGAGTTTGCATAAGACCAGACCATAAAATAGTAACTACTAGATGTAACATCATTAACTAGTTAGGTTTCTATTTCAATAGTCACCTAGGTAACTTAGTTTTAATCCTGAGTATATTATGAACTCTTGTTCACGAGAGATTATCTTTTGATTTATATGGGTGAGATTGATCAATTTTCTGACTCAATATGCCTATCATTTTGCGGACAAGACCGAGTGAGGAGTTGGGAACATAATAATACAAGAAGAAATTCACTCCTTTCTGTCTTCAGGGTAAGTAGATGAGTGTTCCCTTAAATGGTATCTCAGAGATTTGAATAAAGAGCCCTACCCTCTCATTGGTCCGAGAAGGGTTTCTATTTATTGGTTGGATCATAAACAGGTTGTTCATTAAAAGAGTATTGGTACTTAAGGAGTCGGAGGTAACTCAAGGGTAAAATGATAATTTGACCCAGTTGGAGTTATGAACACTTGTAAATGACTAACTTGCTGTTATTGTCAATATCTGTGGACACATAAATATATTTATAGTGAAAAGAGTATAATTGTGGATTTTTAGTGGAGTGTATCCACAGTTAACGAATATTGACTAACTTGGTTAATGAGTTTAGCCAATTAATCTCATATTGTTAGAGCTTTTGATCTACAGGTTCACCCGGTCCCTTTGTTAACTCACTAAAGAATATTAAAGAGAGATGATTTGAATTGTTCAAATCAATTTGAGGAAATTGTATATTAATATGATTAATATGTAACTGATTATGAATGTGATTTATAATTCAAATTAAGTTGGAAAGAAACATTTGAATGAGATTTAAATAACTAATTCAAGCGAATTAGATTCACAGAGAATTAATTAATAGAGAGGTATTGCACATACACATATGATGTTTATGATAATTAAATATATATGTTAAATTGGATTTAATATATAAGTAATTATTTAATTAATGTGCTAATTAATTAAATAAGTGTTATTTAATTAATTGTGCTAATTAATTAAATAAATATTATTTAAATAATTGTACACAAGGAAAAATTGGAAAAAGACTAGGAGAAGGGGTTGATCATTCTCTATATAAAATCTTCTTTATGGCCCTTTTGGGATACACAAAATACAATAGAATTGCAAGCATTCATTGTACAATTTTTCCCCTAAGCCACCAAAGAAATCCTCTCTACTCTCCCAAAAAGTTTTCCTCCTCACCCTTTTCTAGTAATTGGATACCACATATCATTCAATTGGAATCTTTGAGAATAACAAGGTTACTCTCATGGTCATGTTCAAGATTGTTTGAGGAAATATTCGTGTTCAAGATCGTTGGAGGAGTCGTTCGTTGGAACATCGAGAGGATTATTCTAGGAGCTTCGGAATCTACAAAGGTAAGAATGGTTTCCATCCTCTCCCTACAACATGCTATTTACATGATTATTCTATGTATATTATGTTTTAGTTTATGTAAAAATCGATTTGCGGGATGCAAGGCGTTCACAATGCTGCTACTATGGGATTTGATCCATTTGATTGGTATCAGAGCCAATTTTTTGTATCTTCGTTCTTCATATTTTTCGAAATAAAAATTAGTTTAGAGGTGGGTTATTAAATTTGCATTTTGAATAAATGTTTGCAAGATTGGATGTTTTCGATTTTGGCACTTAGATTACTTTTAATATGATTAAAATTAAGGGACCGCTGCATTTTTTTGGGCAATTCAATTCTTGCTTTGATTATGTAAGTCCGTGTCGATTGAAAGAGCAACTGTTGTTGAAGAGATAGAAAGAAACGGAAGTGTTTGGGACAAGTTCAAAGACAAAAATGAGCATAATAGAAACATTCTGCCATCCAGCATCGCGACGCTGCTTTCGCAGCGTTGCAATGCTGAAAGGTGAGGCGCATTGCATCAGATTCGCAACGTTGCAATGCTTCAGAGTTTGATAGAGTCTTGACGGCGCGCGCACGAGAAAAGACAGCGGCTAAAGTCCTCTTTTGACCTAATTTTGCTTTGTATTTTTAATTAATATTAATTAATTAAATCGATTTAATACTTATATTGATTCAATTAATTACTTTTGCATTAGAGTGCCAAAATTGGTTCAATTTTTTGCTGGTTAAATTATTTAATTATGCATTGGATGTATGTTTAGATTATTATTTGAATTCATATATACATTGTATGTCATGTAGATTAAAAAATACCCACCTTAGGATAAACATGTGCATACATCATAATTAAATATAAGGGTTATATTTTATGGATACATGATTAAATTAGCATGTTCATGCATCATGATTTAAGTGTATAATGATGTATGATTACATGTCCATGCATCATGCTATATGTTGAAATTGTTATAATAAATAGTGGATGATGTATGTGAATGCTTGATTCTCATGTATGATTTATAGGTTTTAATAAACCATTAAAATATGAGTGTTATAGTTCTAATGAGATAGATTAAAATCTATAATCAAGAGTTGCATGCAAATATAGGTCCAAATTATTTTTAAATAGTTTAAAATTGATCAACCTAGACTTATATTATTTTTAATGGGATTTGGAATAGGTTAATATTTTTAATTTGTTTTAATAGGATTAAAATAAATTTAACCAAAAGATTAAATTTATAAAATAGTTGTCCATAAGGGACCTTTGTCTAAGGAACGTTCTATCTAGGAAGGGATATTTAAGCTGGCGGAAATAGAACACCTCCACCTTAGAATCGTCTTGGAAGGTGAATAGGGCAAATATTTTATAAGCATGCAATAAATGATTGATTTTATTAAAGAGCTTAATAAATGAAATCAAGTATTGTTAAATCACTCAATATAAATGTTATATCAAGCAAATTAAAAGGACTTAGATAAATTCATTAGTCGGGTTTTAACTAAGTAATAAAATCCTAGAAATATTAAAATACTTTAGTGGGAGGAAATTGATATATGTAATATATCAAATTTCAGCTCTAACATCCCTAAAAGTTTACACTGTGAGATCCATGTTTGGCTTCGTGTCACCCTGGGCACGACCTCCCTTCGAAAAGTGTTTATATGAGTTAATGACAAGGTGACTAGGGAAAGTGTTCATAGTAAGTGGGAGAGGGACGTGTGTCAACATATCCTACGATCTTCTCCATTAGGTTGCACTGTGAGATTCCTATAGTCTGCCTACGTGTCATCCTAGAGCGACCATCCCTTCGGAAGGCTTGATGATAAGAGTCAGAATAATGCAAACTCCAACAATGGATAAGGTTTCTTATGTTAATCTTCAACAATTATTTTTCCTTTCGGTAGCCTGTTGAAGCATACCTCTGGGATCCAAAAATGAGAGAGTCAAACTTACGGAATGAATTAAGCTAGTTAACGAATTCTTGACCAAACAACGATAGGTAAAAACTATAGGTATAAGAGTTATTATGGTATTAGTGATTGACTGAGATTGTCTCAATTCAGGGAGGAGTAGTTGATTACCCTTTGGTGGTTGTTGCTTTAAACCTCTAAAGTATCGTTTCAAAAACTAAAATCAATAGTTTAATTAAGGTTCTTTGATTACATGTATTTTTGCTAAATTTATTGGATAATTATGTAATGGGTTAAGAAAAATGTTACTAATACGGTCAATTGATTGTTATATGTTTCCAAATGTCGTCCACAATCATATCTTTGCTTAAAAACGAGAAATTAACTGGTGAAAATTATGTAATGTGAAAATCTAACCTAAATACGATTCTGGTTATTGATGATTTGCAATTCGTCTTGACGAAGGAATGTCCTTCAGTCCCTGCTCGAAATGCATCCCAAGCGTTGAAGGATGCTTATGACCGATAGACAAAGGCTAATGATAAGGCTCGAGTCTACAACTTGGCATGTTTGTCTGACGATCTCACAAAGAAGCATAAGGCCATAGTGTCTACGTGTTAGATCATGGAGTTCCTCCAAGAGATGTTTGGATAATAATCCATTCAGATCCGACATGAGGTCCTTAAGTACATTTACAATGTGCGCATAAAGGAAAGTCAATTAGTGAGGGAACATGTCCTCGACCTGATGGTCCATTTCAATGTCACTGAAATGAACGTTGCGATCATCGACGAGTAGAGTCAGGTGTTCTTTATTTTAGAATCTCTTCCAAAGAGTTTCTTCAATTTTGCAACAATGCGGTTATGAACAAAATACAATACACTCTGACTACCCTTCTCAATGAGTTACAGACTTTTTAGTCCCTTATGAAAAGTAAGGGACCAGTAGAAGGAAAGGCCAATGTTGCCCAATCCAAAAAGTTTCACAAGGGTTCATTCCTCGGGTACTAAGTTTGCTCACTCATCTTCTGGTTCCAAGAAGATCCAAAAAAAGAAAGGAGGGAAGGGGAAGGCTTCTTCTACTGGGAAAGGCAAGGGTAAGGCCAAGGTGGCTGACAAGAGCAAGTGCTTCCACTGCAATGTGGATGGTCACTGGAAACGCAATTGCCCCAAGTACCTCGTCGAGAAAAAGATAGAGAAGGAAAGTAAATATGATTTACTAGTTTTAGAAACTTGTTTAGTGAAAAATGACCATGATGCCTGGATACTTGATTCAAGAGCCACTAATCATGTTTATTATTCTTTACAAGTAATTAGTTCCTTCTAGCAGCTCGAAGAGGGTGCAATGACGTTTCTTTACAGGGAATTTGTTCCTTCCAGTAGCTCCAATGCACCTAGACAATTCTATTGAAATTTTTTAATCATGATAATTCGAGATAATGTCAGTACAAGTTATTTTAGATGTATTCACAGTATGGTATTGAAACTTTGTTGTACCTAAAACCATTTCCATCTTCCATCGATACATGTACTTGTAATCGGTTCAGGGGTTTTCAACAAGACTATGTGTAGTTGTATTACTGCTTTGAGATCTGCATTAAAGTATTTTGAAACTGTCTTGCGAGATCTCAAAAATATGTGTGTATTACTCAATTCTTCATACTGTGAGCAAGAATGTTTAGGAACATTGCTACCATCTCTTCAATAATAACACATTTACTTGGTTCCAAACATCCCATTGTCCTACACAGAATCATAAACATTCTTCTATCCATTCAAGTACTTTCATGAAACACTAAGTCATTCTCGTAAACGAGGCGGAAGAACGTCAACTGGTGAATGCAATGTCTAACATATGTTGGTTGTTGTTTTATCCTTTGATTATTGTTAAGCAGCGTGGCCAATCTTATGAACAACAGTCTTTGAGACTCTGTAATATTTGTTATGATTTTAAACAACTCCTGAATAGTTTTATCTTACTAGGGTAAGATAGAAGTATGGTAGATTCTAAAAGGTTGAATTGTACTTAGAATTTATGAACTTAGCTTTATTTACAATATGGCAAGTCTTGACAATTGAGAATATCACTCATGTCCTACTATCTTGAGCCAAATATACATTACGATCATCCAAAAAAAAAAAAGCCTATCATAGTTGCAATAGTTCTACTACATTGTCCTACGCATTGGTTATTAATAGGACCATTAGGGACTATTGAGGTTGATGTCCTAAATTTTGTGGTTTTTTATTTTGTAATTGTATTGTACAAATACTTTATTTATCTAATAAAATAAGAGGTATTTTATTTGACATTTGATTGTATTAACCCACAAAAACTAATAAACTAAGACCCATGGTTATCTTTTGTAACTTAAACATGTATGTAGAGACATAAAGGTGGATCATGTTTAAGTGATAACCTAAACGGTTTGTAGTAGATGGATATGCTTGGGTACCTTATCCTGGCGACACTATGAATATGCTCGCTTTGTAGTTGATACAATTGTTGTAAAGTGCTACAAATTATTTGATCCTGACCATTCATGTGGAGACAATGCGAACAAAGGTATTCTATATAAAAATTTTGTATAAAATCAGGCCACGAAATGAATAGTCTCTCTATATAACACCGTTGTTAGTAAAGACTTACATTTCATCAGGATGACCGTATGTGACTTGACTTGAATCCTGAGTGAGTTGTGAACTCCTGGCTCTGAAGGTGGTCCTTTGATTTATATGTGTGAGAATGGTCAGTTTCGCCAACTCAATATGCCTATCATTTTGGAGATTCATCTGATTGGGGAGCTGGGAATGTAGCTTCACAAGAAGGAATTCACTCATTCCATATTCTTAGGGTAAGTAGTGAAATTGCTCCCTTAAGGGCTAGTTACTGTGGCTTGAATAATATAATCCTACACCCTCTCCTAGTCCGAGAGGGATTCGGTTATAATTGGACTACAACTTATTGTTCATTAGGGGGATCAATGGTACGTAAGAAGTTAGATGTGACTACAAGGACAACACGGTAATTTACGTCTAACTGTATTTACTAGTAATTTATGAAGGGTCAGTGTGTTGTTGATTGGTTATATCCAATGGACATAAAAATATATCTATAGTGTGAATAGTGCAACTGTAGTCTTTAATGGAGTGACTGACAGTTAATGGAAGTTGATTAATTTAATTAAAGAGTTTGATTAATTAATCAACTACCATTAGAGCTGTAATCTATAGGTTCATAAGGTCTCCTCGTTAACTCAATAGGGATTAATGAGAATCAAATTAATTTTTGGATTAATTTGAATTTTTTAAATTATTAAAGGAAATTAATTATATAATTAAAATTAATTATATGAGATACAAATATTATAATGTATATGATACATTATAATGATAAGTTTTATTTGAGAGAAAATATTTGAATATGATTCAAATATTAATATTAATTTGATTCATATTTAATACTATAGGATAAGTGAGAAAAATATTAAACTATAGGTTATATTATGGGGTTACATAATATAAACTATAAGTTATATGTTTATTAGATATAACATATGGTTTAAATATATATATAAATTAAATCAAATTAAAGTTTTTTAATTTAATACTTCAATTATTAGGGAGGGAGTTATTTGATGACTTTCCTCCCATTATTTTCTCATCTTAATGTATAGAAGTGGAAGTGTAAAAGAGATGGAACATGAATGATCTTCTTTTTGCATTTAAAAGGACAAAAATTAGAACATGTGATGTTATTTTGTTCTCTACTCTCTCTCAAATTAATCATCATCCCATTCCAAAATTAATCTTGAAGCCCATAAACTCTCAACGGCCTTTCTAAATGGCAATCTTGAGGAGACCATTTACATGGTGCAACCCGAGGGATTCATAGCCCAAGGTCAAGAGCAAAAGGTTTTCAAACTGAATCGGTCCATTTATGAACTGAAACAGGCGTATCGATCTTGGAACATACAGTTTGATACTACAATCAAGTCATATGACTTTGACCAAAACATTGACAAACCTTGTGCTTACAAGAAAATCATCAACGCTTCAGTAGTCTTCTTAGTGTTATACGTAGACAATATCCTACTCATTGGGAATGATGTAGGTCTACTGACTGCAGTTAAGAACTGGCTAGCGACCCAATTCCAAATGAAAAATTTAGGAGAAGCTCAGTTTGTTCTAGGTATACAGATCTTTTGGGATCGTAAGAAGAAAGTGCTAACAATGTCTCAAGCATTGTACATTGACAAGATGTTACTCAAGTACTCGATGCAGGACTCCAAGAGGGGCCTCCTGTCGTTTAGGCATGGAGTCACTTTGTTTAAGGACATGTGTCCTAAGACGCCCAAGAGGTTGAGAAGATGAGACGGGTCCCATATACGTCTGCCATTGGCAGTTTGATGTACGTGATGCTCTGTACTCGTCCAGACATCTGCTATACTATGGGCATAGTCAGTAGGTATCAGTTTAACCCAGGCCAGGGTCACTGGACTGCAGTGAAGAACATCCTCAAGTAACTTCGGAGAACGAGGGACTACATGCTCCGTGTATGGTTCTAGGGATTTGATCCTTACAGGATACACGGGATTTTGACTTTCAGACTGTTTAAGGACTCTCGCAAGTCCATATCAAGGTCAGTCTTTACTCTTAACGAAGGAGTTGTAGTTTGACGAAGCATATAAGCAGGGGTGCATCGCCGATCCACTATGGAGGCGGAGTACGTAGTGGCTTGCGAAGCTGTTAAGGAGGTCGTCTGGCTCAGGAAGTTCTTGCAAGAACTGGAAGTTGGTATAGATATTTTAGGCCCATTATATTGTGATAAATGGGGCAGTGGCGAACTCCAAGAAGCCAAGGAGTCACAAGCGGCGGTAAACACACAGAGCGAAAGTATCAATTTGATCCACGAGATAGTGCATTGAGGGACGTGATTGTCACGAAGATCGCTTCAGAGCATAATGTTGCTGACCCGTTTACGAAGGCTATCATGTACAGTGTTTGAGGGTCACCTACGGAGCATGGGTCTAGAGGATTGCCCACGGCTAGACTAGGGCAACTGGTAATTTCTTATACTGGGCTTTTATGCCCTTAATTATTGTTTTGTACTAGTTTAATGTACACCCCATTCACTTTAGGATCGGTGGGAGATTGTTGGGGTTGATGCCCTAAAGTCTCGTGTCCTGTATTTATAAGCAGATTGTACGAATGCTTGTGTTGTATAATATATGATATTTTATTTCACATCTTGTATTTTGCTCAGATGATTGTTTTATTTTCTTTACCACAACCAATAAATATAAAACCCTTGGTTATCTGTATGTGACTCAAGCATGTATGTGGTGAAATACAAGTAGATCATGTCTTGAGTGATAACCAAAATGATCTGTAGTATATGGATATAGGAGGAAAACCTTATCCTGGTAACGCTACAGATGCGGCTCATTTTATGGAATGGTCACAAGTGTTGTGACTTATCATAGATGGTCTGATCCTGATAATTCGTGTTGGGGACATGCGAGCGGGGCATCTTATACAAAGAGTTTGTATAAAGATTTAGCCATGCAATGTTAACCGTCTCGTTATATAATACCGTTCATGACAGAGACTTCACTTCGCTAGGATGACCATAGGTAACATGACCTCAATCCTGAGTGAGTTGAGAACTCCTCCCATTGAGGGTGGTTCTTTGATTTGTATGGGTGCAGTGCCAGGTCGTCAATTCAAACCTACCATTTTGGGGATTCATCTGATTTGGGAGCTAGAAACTCAGCTATACAAGATGGAATTCACTTCTTCCCTGACATAGGGGTAAGTAGATAGATAGCTCCCTTAAGGGCCTATTCCAGGGCTTGAACGATGTGGCGCTACACACCTTCTCTTGGCCCGAGAGGTTTCACACATAGTTGGACTATGTTGTATTGTTCATTAGAGGAATTAGTGGTACTTAAGGAGTGAGATGTAACTACAGGGGCAAAACGATAATTTGGCCTGGCTGTACTTACGAGCATCTTTGAAGGGTCATCGTACTCATGATTGGTTATATCTGATGGACGCGAAAATATATCTTTGGTAAGAAGAGTTCAGTTGGTCATCTTTAATGGAATGCATGATAGTTAACAAATGGTGGATCTCGTGGCTAAAGAGTTTAGTCAGCTATTCACAGACCGTTTGAGCTTTACGCCACAGGTCCATTAGGTCCCCTGGGTAGCTTGGATAAAGTCGAGAATCAGTATTTGGGTTAATTTGAAATGTTTAAATTGACAAGAGGAAGTTCGATTGTATATGATATAACTGGACTAGTTAATTATATATGATATAACTAGCTAAATGTATGAGATATATTATTTTGAAGGAAATTAGATATAAATATGATTTATATCAAGTAGAGGAGAAGATACTATAGTAGATATGTGATATCAAACTATAGGGTAAAAATATAATATGATTATATTTATTAATAATTTAATCGGTTAATTATATGATAATTAACCCAAAATCTCGCTCGGTCATGCGTCAGTGGAACAACATCGGTAATTGTAACCAATGAATAAAATTGAAATCTGTTTCATTTTGAATGTTCGAAAAATGATCGAAAGGTTTGTGTTGGTGTGAAAACATAAATGATCGCTTAAGTAAATCGAGAGCCTTTACGATAGTCGCTCAGCGCCTAAACGACCACATACCTCGGGCTTAAACGATCACCTACCTAGCACCTAAACAATCGCACACTAAGTTCTAAATGATCGTATAGTATTTCGTGTTTGTTAAACGATCGCCTACTGTTTTTTAAACGAGCGTTCAGTAAAATCTACACGATCGTGTAGTTTCTTCGAAGGATAAGTATTTTGCTATGCGATAGCTTCATATTCCCTCCCACTTGCTTATTTCCTACACGATCAGTTCTTCATCCTACCTCTACCAAACTCAACAATGACCGCATTGGGTTCTCACTCCGAGAATACTTAGAGCTCTTTTCTGGTGGTGTCATCCTCGCTGCGTTCGTGTTTGTGCGGTTTTTCGTGCTGCTGTAGTCGACGCAACTACTGGGTGTTGGTTGATCGGGTAAAGGTCATCTGCTGTGTTGAGTTCTAAAGTTTGAAGACTGTCTTCAACTGGTATGAGAACTCTTTCCCTTGTTTTTTTCTTGTTCAAAGCATGTCGTTAATTACTATTTGTTTGCATAACTGTGCGTTTGAATGTATATGGTGTATTTCGGTCACTGTGAATTTGGAGCGATCCAAACGCGCTCATGGAACTCTTCGTTAAGAGATCCTTCAGATACACTTTAGCAGAATGGTGTATTAAAAAGGAAAAATTGAACCTTGTTGAACATAGTTCGGTCTATAATAGTTATGCTCACTTACCTGACTTATTTTGGGGTTATGCAGTATAGACTGCAACCTATATTTTGAACCATGTTCCATCCAAAAGTGTTTCTGAAATACCGTTGGAATTATGGAATGACCGTAAAGGTAGTTTACATCATTTCAGGATATGGGTTGCCTAAGAAATTGGAACCTCGTTCAAAATTATGTCTCTTTGCAGGCTACCTCAAAGGAATGAGAGGTGGTTACTTCTACGATCCTAAGAATAATAAAGTGTTTGTGTTGATAACTATTACATTTTTAGAAGAGGATCACATCAGGGAGCACTAACCACGCAGTGAAATAGTATTGAATGAGCTTTCCATCGAAACTACTAAATCTTCAATAAGAGTTGTTGAAGAGTCAAGTACATCAACAAGAGTTGTTGATGTCGGTTCATCTAGTAGATCACATCCACCTCAATCGTTGAAGAACCTCGATGTACTGGGAGGGGTTTCGAATTTGCTTAGTTCGTTATATGGGTTTAATAGAAACCCTAACCATTATATGTAATAACGATGTAGAGGATCCATTATCTTATAAACAAGAAATGAAGGATATAGACAAAAATGAATGGATAAAAGCTATGGATCTCGAAATGGAGTCTATGTAAATCAATTCAGTCTGGGATCTCGTAGATCATCTTGATGGGCTAAAATCTATAGGTTTGAAATGAATCTACAAGAAAAAAAGGGTGAAGATAGAAAAGTGCAAACCTTCAAAGCTAGACTAGTGACAAAGAGTTATAACCGTTGACTATGAGAAGACTTTTTCACTGCATGTTAAAATCTATCCGGATACTCCTGTCCATTGTCGAATATTATGATTATGAGATTTGGCAAATGGACGTCAAGACTGCCTTTCTTAATGGGAATCTTGAAGAGATCATCTTTATGCAACAACCAGAGGGTTTTATAACCGTAGGTCAAGAGCAAAAGGTTTGTAAGCTCATCGGTCCGTTTATAGACTGAAACAAGCTTCTCGATCTTGGAATATAAGTTTTCGAAGACTGCCTTTCTGAATGAAAATCTTGAAGAGATCATATTTATTCAACAACCAGAGGGTTTTTTAACCCAAGGTCAAGAACAAAAGGTTTGTAAGCTCGTCGGTCCATTTATGGACTAAAATCAGCTTCTCAATCTTAGAATATAAGGTTTGATTCTGCGATCAAAATCTTATGGCTTTGATCAAAATGTTGATGAACCTTGTGTATATAAGAAAATCATCAACAATTCAGTAGCTCTCTTAGTCTTATATGTAGACGATATCCTACTCATTGGGAATGATGTATGCCTGCTGACTGACATAAAATAGTAGCTAGCAGCCTAATCCAAATGAAAGATTTGGGAGAGACGTAGTTTGTTCTGGGTATTCAAATATTTAGGGATCATCAGAACAAATCTCTGGCCTTGTCTTAGGCATCATACATTGACAAGATACTTGTCAATTATTTGATGTTAAACTTCAAGAGATGATTTCTACCTTTCAGGTATGAAGTTTCTTTGTCTAAGAAACAGTGTCCTAAGACACCTCAAGAAGTTAAGAGATGAGACGGATCCTCTATGTATCAGCTGTTGGCAGCCTGATGTAATGTTATGTACTAGACATGACATTTATTATGTAGTGGGGATAGCCAATAATTATCAGTCTAATCCAGTATTAGATCACTGGATGGTCATTAAAACCATCCTCATGTATCTTAGGAAAATGAGGGACTACATGCTTGTGTGTAGGTTTAAGGATTTGATCCTTATAGGATACACCGACTCTTCAGATGGGATTCAAGGAAATCCACTTCAGGATCAGTGTTTACTCTTAATGAAGGAGTTGTAGTTTGGAGAAGCACCAAGTAGGGGTGCATTGCTAACTCCACTATGGAGACAGAATATGTAGCGACTAATTAAGTTTCCAAGGAGGGTGTTTGGCTCACGAAATTCTTAATTGACCTGCAAGTTGCTCTATACATGTTAAGGCCCATCACCCTTTATTGTGATAATAGTGGTGATGTGACTAATTCCAGAGAGCATATTGAGCGTCAGTATCACCCTGATTTCGGAGATTGTGCATTGAGGGGATATGATCGTCACCAAAATTGCCTTCGAGCACAATATTGCTGATCTGTTTATAAAGGCCCTCATAATTAAGGTGTTTGAGGGTCACTTGGAGAATCTGGGTCTACGAGACAAGCCGCATCTAGTCTAGGGCAAGTGAAGATTTTACTTGACGTGTATTGTATGCCTTAGTTTCTTTTTTTTTTTTTTTTTTTTTTTTTACTATGTAGTGGTTTAAACTTTTATTATGTACACCCCATTATCTTTAGGACAAGTGAGAGATCTTTGGGGTTGATGCCCTGAATCTCGTGATTTTATAGTTTGTAATTGTATTATACAAATACTTTATTTATCTAATGAAATAAGAGGTATTTTATTTGATATTTAGTTATGTTAACCCACAAAAACCTATAAACTAAGATTCAGGGTTATCTTCTGTAACTTAAACAAGTATATAGAGACATATAGGTGGATCATGTTTAAGTAATAATCTAAATGATATGTTGTAAATGGATAAGGTTGATAATCTTATCCTAGTGACACTACGAATAAAACGCACTTTGTAGTTGTTACAATTGTTGTAAAGTGCTACAAATGATCTGATCATGGTCATTCATGTGGAGATATGCAAGTGGAGATATTTTATAACAAAGAGTTTGTATAAGACCAGACCACGATATAACACCATTGTTAGTAAAAACTTACATTTTATCAAGATGACCATAGGTGACTTGACCTAAATCTTGAGTGAGTTGTGAACTTCTGCCTATGAAGGCAGTTCTTTGTTTATACGGGTGAAAGTGGCCAATTTCGTCGACTCAATATGTCTTTCTTTTAGGGATTCGTCTGCTTGGAGAGCTGGGAATGCAACTTCACCAGAAAGAATTTGCTCATTCCCTATTCTTATGGTAACTGAAGAAATTGCTCCCTTAAGAGCTGATTGTCGGAGCTTGAACGATTTGGTGCCACAACCTCTCCTGACCTAAGTGGGGTTTTGTTATAAGTGGACTATAACTTATTTTCATTAAAGGGATCAGTGGTACGTAAGAAGATAGATGTACCTATAGAAGCAAAATGGTAATTTTGGCAAAGCTATACTTACAAGCAATTTGTGAAGGGTCAATGCACTATTGACTGGTTATATCCAATGGACACAAAAATATTGGGTAATTTCAATTGGTAGCATTTTTAGAAATAATAACCAAGTGTATAACATCATTTAAAAAAATTACAAATATAGACAAGTCTTCAACGATAGACTATTGTGATTGGTGTCCTAATTCTCTCGGAGTCTCGTTGTTTGTAATATATACGCATTATTATGAATAAAATAAAAGTTATTTCATTCTGATATTTACTCATATCTAATAAACAAAGCTCCATGGTTATTGTATGTAAACTTAAGCATGTATATGAGATATATAAGTGGATCACGCCTTAAGTGATAACCTAAATAGGTATGTAGTATAAGGATTAAGGTGGGATACCTGATCTTGGTGACACTACGGATACGACCCGTTTTGTAGAGGTTTGCAAGTATTGCGAACTACTACAAATGATAGATCCTGATCATTCATGTAGAGACATGCGAGCGGGGGTATCCTATACAAAGAGTTTGTATAAGACCGGACCACGAGATGACTAGACTCTGTATATAACACCGTTGATATTGGAGACTTACATCTCACCTAAACGACCATAAGTGACATGACCTCAATCCTGAGTGTTTTGTGAACTCTTGCCTTTGAGGGTGGTTCTTTGATTAGTATGGGTGACATTGGCCAGGATGCCAACTCAACATGCCTACATTTTTAGGGGCTTGTCTGATTTGGGAGCTAGGAACTCAATTACACAAGATGGAATTCACTCATTCCCCGAAGCAGGTGTAAGTAGATAGATTGCTCTCTTAAGGGCTGATTATGGGGGTGGCCACAAGTTCTCTTTGGAAGAGAGGACTCAGTCATAGTAGGACTATGACTTATGTTCATTAGAGGGATCAGTGGTACTTAAGGAGTTAGATGTAACTATAGGGGCATAACGATTATTGGCTCAACTGTATTTACGACCGATATGTGAAGGGTTATCGTACTGTTGATTGGTTGATATGCACACATAATATATCTGTAGTAAGGAGAGTTCAGCTGTCGGTCTTTAGTGGAGTGCCTGGCAGTTAACGGATGGTGGATCCCATGACTAAAAAGTTTAATTAGTTATTCACGTACCATTGGACTTCGAGCTACAGGTTCATAAGGTCCACTTGGTAGCTCAATGGATTCAAGTTGAGAATCAGTTCTTGGTGTTGATTTGAAATGTTCAAATTGACAAGAGGTAATTCGATTATATATGATATGATCGATGTGATGTATGAGATACATCTAGTGGAGAATTAATGTAAAGGAGATTTACATTAAGGACCATGGAATAGAAAAAGAGCTATGATTTATATGTTTTGTGAGATGAAATATTAAAACTATAGGTTAATATTAATTATTGGATAATTATCTCTTTTTCTCTAAAAACCAATTGAGTGGGAGGTTATTGGTGGTTTCATGGTAACCATGAGATAAAAGGAAAATTATTTTCCTAACTTTAGAAGTTGTTGAATTGAGGTTTCCATTCTCAAAAAGTTCTCATGGTGGCTATCAAGTAAATTAGATTTACTAAACGATAGCTAAAGAGAGACTAGACAATCCTGTAGTGTTTGTATACGATAGTCACTCAGCTTGCCGATTAGCTAAACGATCGTGTAGCTTTTGCTAAACGCTCGAATAGCTTTTGTTAAACAATTGGGATCGTCTATACGATAGACTTGTCATCTCCCAATTGCTCAATCGTTTACATGATTGTTCTTCTTCAGTCTCGTCTCCTAATCAAGTCCACACAGAGCCCACACTTCTAAATTCTCACACCAAGAATACCAAGGTAGCCATTGTGGTAGTGTCGTACTCAACTCGACATAGCCGAGGTTCTGTGGAGGCCGTTCTCTGTGTTCGTGATCTGGGTGATCATTGTGTTCGTGCTTGCCATGATCGTGCGGTGTTGCGGTCGTGGTGTACGAGCGTTCGAGTGTTTCAATGTTGTTGATTGTTCGAGCGTTCGTGATTAAGGGCGTTGAAGATGAGTCTTCAAAGGTATGTGTATTCTTTCCCTTGATCGTTTAGTAAAGCATGCTATAATTTTGGTTTTGCGCATAGTCTATATATTTTCATTTCGTGATTGTAATTGTGTTGTTCATATATGAATGAAATTTGGAATGATCCTTCCGCTGCTCATGGAAATCTTTATGTTCGATTTCCTTCATAAACTTCTATCGTTGATAGACTCCCGAGTCTAACGACGATAGGCTTCTATTGTTGATAGACTCTTACCAATGATCTGGTCTATCTCTGATAGACTCCTACCAGTAATATGGTCTATTACTGATAGACTATTTAAATTTAGCCATATTTGTAATTTTTTTTACATTATGTTATATTTTCTAATACTTTGGGTCTAATGTCTATATTTGCAACTGTCCCAAAAATATGGATAATCTTCTTTTTGCATTTAAAAGGACACAAATTAAAACATAAAAGCGAGTGGTGTTATTTTGTTCTCTACCCTCTCTCAAATTAATCATCATCCTATTCCAAAATTAATTTTAAAGCCCACAAACTCTTAGCGATTCTCAATCGCGAGAATAATGAGGTTTCCACGTGGTAGTTTTCGATTGAGTGAGAATTTGTTGCTATTATTTCGTGACCGAAGTTTTTGTCATGTTTGAAATTCGGAGAGGAATCGTGAAGAATTTAGTCTTCAAGTATATGTGATCCTCATATCTCTTCTTTCTCTTGAATTTCTATACAAAAGCATGCTCATTAGATTATGTATATTTTGTTTCGTCCTCTATATTTTCTGTATATTAAGTAAAAATTAACATTGGGGCACGATTACTTCCGCAACGGGTATTCGCGTATCCTTTCGGGGACAATCATAACTGGTTTAATGTGCGTTATACTATATGACCTATACACATGCTCTGCTTCATCAAATATTTCATACAACTTGTGTAATGCTCCCTTGTACTCACTGACTTATCTATGACATTCGTGCTAGGATAGGTAGACCCTTGGGTTACGACCATGAATACCACATAGAACTTTGGTTTTCCCATCTATAATTTCATAATAAGGGTAGTCAATACTAGTGATAAGTGGTGACATGAATGATTTTTTGGGGTTAGGATTTAGAGGTTCCAACTTCCAATGGTTATGGTTTAGGGGTGATCATGCAACTCTATACTACCTGTTAAAAAAATAAATTGTGCATATATTCTAGTTACCAAATTCTTAGTGTAGCTACGTTCAACATAAACAAATCTCGATAAATAATGGTTCGTTAGGCTCATCTTTACTTAATTACGTCGTCAAATATCTCGTTGTCTTAGACTTAAGAAGAGATCATTAAATTTACCTAACATATGTTTACTAACCATTTCTTTTTTATATTTTATTTACCAACTTTGTTTTTTTAAAAATTTAATCCAAAACCATGTTTTTTATAATTTATCTAACAACTATTCTTTTTAAAATTCTATTTACCAACTATTCATTTTCTAATTTTATTTACCTTCTATTTACCAACTAGTCTCGTTCTAATTCATATACCGATGTTTTTTTAAACTTGTTTGCTATAAACGTTTTTTTTTTAAAAAATTGTTTACCAAATGTTTTTGAAATTTATTTACCAAATAAAATTTGAATTTTTTTTACTAAATATACCTCCTTTCAATTCATTTACCATTTTTACAATTGATTTATCAAAGTATTTTTTAAAACAGTTTGGATATGGTTTTGAACATTTGAAAGTATAAAAAATAATATCGTAGAAAAATGTAAATTGATTTCGTTCCTATGATGTAGTAAGAAAAAATATTGTAATTTCTTATTAAACATGTAATAGAATCACACCAAATAGTATAATGTGTAAGAACTACTTACAAGCAAATATAATGTCCTCAACAAATGTCAAAGTACATGTGAAAATAAATATATGTAAATGACAATAACCCACAGTTACAATCCATTTCAAATACCTCACCAAAATTTAATGACACATATTGGGTGATGAAAAAATTTACTCCGAACGTAAAACTAATGAATCTCAAACTAATTAGGAATGAAATGTGGAAATGTGTTTAGTCTGGGCCCTAAAGAAATAAAACAATATATATTTAAATTAGGATGAAGGTAAAAATGCAAATGAAATAAGTATAAACATACTACAACTTATGTTTTGATTAGGTTTGGAGTGGCTAGAGTCCAAAACACTAACAATAAATGGAGGCAAAACAAAGATGTAATCTAACAAAAGAAACAAAGCATATTAATATAAGATCTACTTTATTATAAAAGAATGGAAAGAAATGCGTACCTTTTTTAGCACAAAAGTTCGATTCATGGCAACCCTTGTATGAATGTAAAAATAGTGAAGTAAGAGGAGGGGAAAGAAACATATTACAAAAGGCAAAGAATCCAAAATGATTGAAGTTAGAAATTAGGGGGAAAAAATAGAAGGGAAGACAAAAAGAAGGGCTCACTAACAATCTAAATCAGAGGAAGCAGTGGAGATTTCTCAAGATAATATGGAGAGGAATGAAGGACTGTGATGTCCATAAAGGAAGTGGAATTGGTCCCAATTTTAAAATCTACAAGGAATTAACATTACAAAGAACAAGAATTATGCATAATACAAAATTTACAACATGCTATACAAGGAGAAGGAATTAGGGTTTGAAGAATTAACATACCCTTTAAGCAAAAAAAAAAAAAAAAAAAAAAAAAAAAAAAAAAAAAAAAAAAAAAAAAAAAAACAACACAAACTTCACTAATTCCTCCCAATTGGTCACAAAATCTTCGTATAGAAACATGAATAAAAAAATAGCAAACCCAACTTTGAACACCACCACAAGAGAGCTTCATGTATTCTTCGTAGGTTGAGAAATTAGCAGAAGTGTATGGGCTCTACTATGATTTTGGGAGAGGAAGATAAGAGCACTGTGTAAAAAAACATAGTAAGAGGATAAGATAAAAGAATCTTTAGCCAACTTTCCACTCCCATGTCTGATTGAGAGAAAAACTAGGGCGAGTTATAACTCCTCCTTAAATTAAATATAAAATTTAATTTAATGAATAATATAATATATAAAAAATTATAACTAACTTATCATATATTATATATAACACTATATATTATATCGAATATAACACAAAACTATAGTTTTTATATTGTATTAAATACAATATAATTTATAGTTTTTATTTCTGTCAATAATGCATGGTATTTTAATATAATCCAATTCATATTAAATTTAATTATATGAATCCCATTCATACAATTAGTATTCGAATCATATCTATATATTTAACTCCTCTCAAAATAAACTTTATATTATAATATATCAAATACATTATATTGAATATATACATATATTAATTTAAATTAATTTATACTCAATAATTAATTAATTTCCTAACTATTTGACACATTTTAGCTAATAGAACGACTTATAGACTTTAATGAAGCTGTCACTTCGTAACTTGGATAATTAATTTAACTACTTCATTTAAATTATACCTACATTCTCATTAATATATCGGTCCCTCCACAAAGACCAACAACTGCAACTCATTCACACTACAGATATATTTTCGTTGGTTCATTGAATATAACGCAGTTCAACATGGCAATGACCTTTTCACAAATTTGGTCGTTAAAGTACAGTTGGCCAAAATTATTGTATTTGCCCCTGTAGTTACATCTAACTCCTTAAGTACCACTAATCTCTCTAATGAACAATAAGTCATAGTCCAACTATGACCAAACCCCTCTCGGACTAAGAGAGGGTATAGTGTCACATTGTTTAAGTCTCGAAATTAACACTTAGGGGAATAATTTATCTACTTATCCTGACATTACGAAAGTAGTAAATTGCATCTCTTGTAGCTGTGTCCCCAGCTCCCCAGTCAGACGAATCCCGAAAATGGTAGGCTTATTGAGTCAGCGATCTGGCCAATCTCACCCATACAAATCAAAGGACTGCCTTCATAGGCAAGAGTTCACAAGTCACTCAAGATTTAGGTCATGTCACCTATGATCATCCTGGTTGAAATATAAGTTTCTATTAGTAATAGTTTATATAATGAGACTATTCATTTCGTGGTCCGATCTTATACAAACCTCTTCATATAGAATACTTCCACTCACATGTCTTTACATGAACGATCGAGATTAGATCATTTGTAGTACTTTACAACAATTGTAACATCTACAAAGCAGGTCGTATTCGTAATGTCACCAGGATAAGGTACCCAACTTTATCCATCTACTACAGACCTTTTAAATTATTATTTAAAAACGATCCACCTGTATGTCTCTACATACATGTTTAAGCTACAAAAGATAACCTTGGATGTTAATTTATTGGTTTTTTGGGTTAATGCTACTAAATGTCAAATAAAATACCTCAAATTTGATTAGATAAATAAATTGTTTGTACAATACAATTACAAACTACGGAACCCACGAGATTTAGGACATCAACCCCAAATCCATAAATGGATCGATTAAGCCTACAAATCTTTTTCTCTTTACCTTGGATTATGAATCCCTCAGGCTTTTCCATATATATGGTCTTCTTAAGATTGTCATTCAGAAAGGGAATCTTGACATCCATTTTCCACATTTCATAGTCATAATATGAGTCAATAGACAAGAGTATCCAGATAGACTTCAACATGGCAACACGTGAGAAAGTCTCCTCATAGTCGACTCTCTCAACTTAGGTATAGCCCTTTGCCACAAGTTTAACCTTGAAGGTTTGCACCTTGCCATAAGCACCTTGTTTTCTCTTGTAGATCCATTTTCAACCTATAGGTTTAACTCCATCAGGTTGATCTACAAGATCCAAAACTACATTGAAGTACATAGACTCCATTTTAAGATTCATAGCTTTGATCCATTCATCCTTGTCAACATCCTCAATTGCCTTCTTATAAGACAATGGATCCTCAATATCTTCATCGGGCTACGATAGCTAGGGTTTCTGCTAAACCCATATAACGAACAGGCGGGTTCACAACCCTCCCACTACGTTGAGGCTCCCTCAATGTTTGAGGTTGATTTAACCTACTAGATGAACCTACTTCAACAACTCTTATTGAGGTGTTGGGCTCTTCAACAATTCTTATTGAAGGTTCAGCAGTTTCACTGAAAATTTCATTTAACACTATCTTACTATGGGGATTATGCTCCCTTATGTGTTTCTCTTCTAAAAAAGTAGCGTTTGTCGACATAAACACTTTATTATCTTTAGGATCGTAGAAGTAACCACCTCTTGTTCCTTTAGTGAAACCTATAAATAGACATAATTTCGAATGAGGTTCCATTTTTTTAGGATTTTCCTCAAGCACATGTGTTAGGCAATCCCAGATCCTGAAATGGCATAAACTACCTTTACGACCATTCCATAATTTCAAAAGTATTTCAGAAACACTTTTGGATGGAACGCAGTTCAAAATATAAGTTGTGGTTTGTACTGCATATCCCCAAAACGAGTCAGGTAAGGAAGCATAACTCATCATAGACCGAACCATATCCAACAGGGTTTGATTTATCCTTTCTGATATACCATTCTACTGAGGTGTACCAAGTGCCAGAGTTGGGATACAATTTCATGCTCTATCAATAGTCTTGGTATTTTAGATCTATATACTCTCCACCTCGATCAGATTGAAATGTTTTAATTGTTTTATTTAATGCATTTTCAACTTCAGCCTTGTACTCCTTGAACTTTTCAAGGGCTTCAGATTTATATTGCATTAAATAAACATACCCATATTTGGAATAATCATCAGTAAAAGTGATGAAATATTTAAACCCTCCTCTTGCCTTAACATTCATTGGACCATAAAGGTCTAAATGTACAAATTCTAAAGGTTCTTTGTGTTGGGGTTGGTACCCTAAATCTAGTATAGTCCTGTAGTTTGTAATTGTATTGTACAAATATTTTATTTATTTAATAAAATATGAGATGTTTTATTTGACATTTAGTAGCATTAAACCCACAAATCAATAAACTAACATCCAAGGTTATCATTTGTAACTTAAACATGTATGTAGAGACATATAGGTGGATCATGTTTAAGTGATAACCTAAATGGTCTTTAGTAGATGGATAAGGTTGGATACCTTATCTTGATGATACTACGAGTACGACCCGTTTTGTGGATGTTACAATTGTTATAAAGTGCTACAAATGATATGATCCCGATCATTCATATGGAGACATGTGAGTAGGGGTATTCTATATAAAAGAGCTTGTATAAGACCAAACCACAAAATGACTAGTCTCATTATATAACACCATTCATAATTGAGACTTACATTTCATCAAGATGACCATAGGTGACATGACTTGAATCTTGAGTGAGTTGTGAACTCCTGCCTATGAAGGCGATCTTTTGATTTGTATGGATGAGAGTGGCCAAATCACCGACTCAACAAGACTACCATTTTGGGGATTCTTCTTATTAGGAAGTTGGGAATACAACTACACAAGATGGAATTCACTTATTCCCCAAGGTCAGGGTAAGTAGATAAATTACTCTCTTATACTTATTCCGGGACTTGAACAATGTGACGTCATACTCTCTCCTGGCCTGAGAGGGATTTAGTCATAGTTGGACTATGATTTATTGTTCATTAGAGGGATTAGTGGTACTTAAAGAATTAGATGTGACTACAAGAACAAAACGGTAATTTTGGTCTAGTTGTACTTATGAGCAAATTGTGAAAGGTCATCGCATTGTTGACTGGTTATATACAATGGACACAGAAATATATCTGTAGTGCGAAGAGTGCAACTGTCAGTCTTTAGTGGAGTGTCCGAGTGTTAATGGATGTGGAATAAGTTAATTAAAGAGTTTAATTAATTATTCAAGTACCACTGAAGCTTCAATCTATAGGTCCATGAGGTCCCTTCTGTAGCTCAAGAGGGAATAAATGATAATCAATTTTGGATTAACTTGAATTGATTTGAATTGTTCAAATTAATTGAAGGAATTAATTATACGTGATATAATTAATTTAATTTAATTATATATGATATAATTACTATAATATATTTGATACATTATAATATAAAGTTTATTTGAGAGGAAATAAATATTTGAATATGATTCAAATATTAATTATGTGAATTGGATTCATATAACTAAATTTAATATAAATGAGATTTATATTAAATATCATTGTTAAGAGAATTAAAACTATAGATTATATTATATGTGATATAATATTAAACCATAGGTTATATGTTATATTAATAAGTTAGTTATTATATATATATATATTAAAATATTTATTTAATTTTAATTTTTGAAATTAAGGAAGGGAAATAACTTCGCTTCCCTATTCTCTCTCAACTCATGTATTGTATGGGTGGTTTCAATTTAGGGATTGGTTTTCATCTTCTTCATTCTGACAAAGAAGAGAACACAGAAGATACAGGACGGTTCTGAAAAATTTTCTCTCCAATTTCTCTTCTCCTCTCTAATCTAATCTTTCCCTTACCAAAATCACAGAGCCCACAAAACTTCTATGATTCTCATCCTAGAGAATATAGATGACTCATGTTGCTGGTGGCCATTTGAGTTAATTCGAGGGTTTCAAGTTTGTGACGTTTTTGGAGAAGAATTTTCTGAAGAAGAGTTCTTCAAAGGTAAGAATTTCATAATTCCTTTCTTCTCAATTTAATTAAGGCATGTTTTAATTTTAATTTTTGATGCATAATTTGTAATGTTTCTGTAAAATTGAAAATTTTGTAAAAATTGGGATTTGGGTCCGATCCTCGTTTCCGCTCATGAACCTTCATCGGTTCCTTCACTTTTGCCCTATGATATTTTCTAGTAAAAGTTCTTTTAGTCATTTTGTCTTCAAGGCATGACTCACAAAAAGATAAATAATTTTCTTCTAACTCGCTTAGAAGTCCATTCTTGACCAATCTCTTAATTCTATTGAGATTTATGTGTCATAATCTTAGGTGCCAAATATGGGAATTTTCTTTAGGAGAAATTTTCTGTCTTTTATTTAGAGTTACTGCGGTCTTAAATAGTTTAGTATTTAGAAGAGCTTTTGTTGCTAATGATCTTAGCACATAAAGGTTGCCTTCCAGCTTAGCAGAACAAATATTAATACCATTTTTGTAAATAAACACCTTATTTGCAGAAAAAGATAAAGTATAATTTTGTTCAATTAAACACTTTACATAAATTAAGTTTCTTTTCAAGTCAGGAAGTACATATACATTTTTCAACAAAATATAACTTTTCTGTAATGTAAGTCGGAGTCCTCCACTACCCTCGCAGAGATGATCTGCCCAGTTCCTAACCACATCGTCATCTCACCAGTTGCCAGTTGCGTCAAGAATCAATTCCTTGAAATGAAGAACAAATGTGGTTAGTGACTCCTGAATCAATTATCTAGGTCGAATCATCATTCTCCACTAAATAAGTTTCCAATACAAGTAAATCGTATTTACCTTACTTGGTCTTCTTTATTTATGCCAAGTACTTGGGACAATTTTTTTCCAATGTCCCTCCTGGTTGCAATGGAACATATTCTCTTTACAGCCTTGACCTTTTTACCCTTTTGGGCAGCAGCTAGTAGGTTAGCTTTCCCCTTTCCACTTTTCTTCTTCTTCCACTTTTTGGTGCTAAAAGAGGAAGGCACAGACTTAGTTTTAGAGGTTGAACCTCTGAAAAACGTTTTGGAGGATGAGGCAACATTTGCCTCACCCTTCTGTTCCTTGACTTTCATCAAGGATTAGAAAGTCAGTAGCTCGTTGAGCAAGGTGGTTAGGTTGTAGTCAATCCTATTCATAACAACATTACTATGGAAGTGAAGGATACTTTCAGGTAAAGTTTCTAGGATGAAACTAACCTGATTGGCATAATCAGTGACAGACTCGTTCATCTAAGCCACATTAAAGCGGACCATCATGTTTAGAGCTTGTTCTCGAGCAGATGCCTCCTCTTGCATATGGGCATTGAAGATGAATTTAAGAGTGTCATGGCTGAGTTGAGCAGACGGTTGTCCAAACATTCCCTGTAGGGACTCCATGATCTCACAAGCAGTGAATATGGGTTCATATTTCTTGCCAAAGACTTCAGAAATGCTTACCAATATATACGCTCGGGTCTTTTCATTTTCCCTTACCCAGCACTCATATGCTTCATGAATGTTTCGACCAACATTTCGAGTTGGGACTGAAGTGAAGGAAATCTAAACAGAAATCTCTATGAGCAGCAGAACTGGATCGTTCCAAATCCCATTCAGAATGAACACAAACAATTACAGTCTTAAACGGAAACGAACAGGTTATGCATAATCAGAATTACAGCATGCTACAAGAGGATACAAGGAATAGAGTATGCGTACTTTTGAAGAACTATTCTTCAAGTATCCCTCGACCAATTTCTTATGCATCCAACAATGCACTCAAACGCAACGAACAGAACAGCTAACAGCACGAATAACTAGATGCACCTCAAACCCAATCGAGTCCAACTCGATCCACGAACATTTAGAACACCACACAAATGGTTACCTTGGTATTCTCGGTGTGAGAATCCAAGAGTTGTGGGCTTAGTATGATCTTGGATTAAGGAAGACAGGAGGTATAGGATCGAGTAGACGATGGAGTAAGTGGGAGATGAAGACAATCTATCGTATAGACGATGTAGTCGATCGTTTACAAAATGAAAGCTTATCGTATAGACTTTGCTACTTGATCGTGTAGCAATGATCAGCGAGTAGTCAACTCGTAGCTCAATCATGTAGACTCTCAATGCTATCGCTTAGTATAAACACTTTTTACTTGATAGTCTTTTTCGTGAGATTTTTTCGTATGAATCAGCAACCAATCTTTAGAAAACAATTTTCCTTTTTATCTCACGGTTACCATAAAACTTCCAATAACCACCCACTCAATTCGATTATTAGAGAAAAAGAATTTATCATATAATTAACATATTATAAATAAATATGATAATCAACTTATCATATTATATTTGTAACCCATAGTTTTAATATTTCATCATATGAAACAAATAAACCATAGTTCTTTTTCTATTTTATGGTATTTAATATAAATCATATTTATATTAATTTCTCCAATTCATGTATCTAATACATCATATCAATTATACCACATATACTTGAATTTCCTCTTGTTAATTTGAACATTTCAAATCAACCCAAAATCTGATTCTCAACTTGAACCCATTGAGCTACGAAGGGCACCTCATGGCCTGTAGCTTGAAACTCCAACGGTACGTGAATAACTGACTAAACTCTTTAATCACGAGATCCACCATTCGTTAACTGTTGGTCACTCCACTAAAGACCGATAGCTACACTCTTCTCACTATAGATATATTTCTGTGTCTATATAACCAATCAACAGTGCGATAACTTTTCACAAATTGCTCGTAAGTACAGCTAGGTCAATTTACTGTTTTGCCCTTGTAGTTATATCTAACTCCTTAAGTACCATTGATTCCTCTAATGAACAATAAGTCATAGTCCTACTATGATTGAGTCTTCTCTTCCAAAGAGAGGGTGTGACCACTATATTCAATACTTGAAATCAGCACTTAAGGGAGCAATTTATCTACTTACCCCTGCTTCGAAGAATTCTGTCTTGTGTAGCTGAGTTCCCAGCTCCTCAATCAAACGAATCCCCAAAAAAGGTAGGCTTATTGATTTGGCAATCTGACCACTCTCACCAAAACTAATCAAAGGACCGCTCTCATAGGCAGTAATTCCCAACTCACTCAGAATTAAGGTTATGTCACCTATGGTCATTTTAGTAAAATGAAAGTCTCAATTATCAATGACATTATATAAAGATACTAATCATCTAGTGGTCCAGTCTTATACAAATTCTTTGTATAGGATACCTCCACCCGCATGTCTCCACATGAATGGTCAGGATCAGACCATTTGTAGCACTTTATAACATTTGTAACATCTACAAAGCGGGTCGTATCCGTAGTGTCACCAGGATAAGGTATCCCTCCTTTATCCTTATACTACAGACCAAAGACATGATCCACTTGTATGTCTCACATATATGCTTAAGTTACATGAAATAACTACAGATCTTAGTTTATTAGATTTGAGTAAATGCAAATAAAATAACATTTTTTTATTAATAACAATGTGTGTACAAAAAGTTTACAAACTACGAGACCGCCGAAAAAATTAGAACACCAATTCCAACATGTATGTGACGTTGCTAAAGAAGTAGTATGGCTACACAAATTATTGGCTTCCTTGGAAGTAGTTTCAGATATGCACCTACCCATCACATTGTATTGTGACAATAGTGGTGTCGTTGCCAACTCGAAAGAACCAAGGAGTCACAAACATGGAAAACATATTGAAAGAAAGTACCTCTCATCAGAGAGATAGTACACTGAGGAGATGTGATCATCATGAAGATAGCCTCTGAAGACAACCTTGCTGATCCATTTACGAAGGCCCTCTCAGCTAAAGTGTTCGAAGGCCACCTGGTTGGACTAGGACTCGAGCAACATAATCTAGGGCAAGTGGGGGAATATCTATGGTACTATAGATGCCCTAGTTTATTGCATTTTCCTTTTATGTTTCTCAACATTGTATTTATTTGTATATTTATTCTCACTAGAGTTTTAGTCCAAATGGGAGATTGTTGGATGTCCTAGAACTCGCAATTCGTAAATTTCATGTTAAACATTCTATTTATCAATAAAATATTATTGAGTATCTTATTCGATAAAGTTGTTGATATTGCATTCTAGTATGAAAATCCAATAAACATATCCATGGCTATAGCATGAATATTTTAACTCTATGTGGTGACATAAACAGGATCAAGTTAATAGTATACAGCTTAAATGGTCTATAAGTATATGGATGAAATTAGGTATCTCATCCTGGTAACACTATTGGATGTGACCCATTTTGTATAGGTAATACAAATGATGTGATCCATAGATCATTCATATAGAGACATGTGAGTGAGGGCATCCTATGCAATGAGTTTGCATAAAGACTGGATCACGAAATTGTCACTTTTCTTTATAACAATCGTTTACTGTTAAAACCGACTATTTCATACTAAAGTAACCTAGAATAGCTCGATCTTAATCCTAAAATAGCTATAAACACTTGTTTATATGGGATTGTCCTTTGATCTGCATGAGTGAGAGTAGTCCAACAGCACTACTCAATAAGCCTTCCATTTTGGGGATAAGACCGGATAGATAGTGATGATGGATATTCGGGAATGCAATTATGATGCATGTCTTAAGCTATGCGTTTGTTCTCATGCATCGGTGGTCATGCGTTGGAATGGAAAGTATGCGCTAATCTCATATGCAATGACCATGCGTTCCTATCACAAGTTTTCTTGCGCTCTCGTCAAGTATAACGAGATCGCAAGTTTCTCGGGTGATCCGAGGTCGAACTCAGGGACTTGTAGCTAAATTTTATGAAGTAATGTGTTTGCGGCGAAGAATAAAAGAATATTGAAAGTTATGGCTATGCACTACTCCTACTCCTATCTAACAAATTAAGCAGTGGAAGTATGACGATGAGAGTTAGAGACATGGAAACTGTTAACGCGTAGTAAAATGCATGGGAAAATAGATAAAATGGCAATAATGTCTTCACCGAAATACTAAGCTTGACTGCAAGGGTAACCCCAGCCAACGCATGCTATGCAATCACGCCATACACACTTGACGTAGACGCATGCGATGTATATGTGATAGTGTCGAGAAACCTTATTTCTAAGTCTCTATTCCCGCTCACGTGCTCTCACACATAAGCAAGATGACTGCATACCACCATATCCTACTTAAAGGGTGCATACGTTGTGTAGTAGCAAATGGAGCTTATTTCTAAGTCCCCATTCTTGCTTATGCGATCCAATCAGCTCTCTCGAGTCTCGATCTAGATTTTAGACTACTCTCCCGAGTATGCCTAAATGATGAATGATGCGCTCATAAGACAAGGCAATCACATAAAACATGATTGACGTAAGATTATCCCTATCTCTAGTGAACACTTGCTTACAATACTTAATGCGATAAACTACTTACCCTCCCGGGAAGTTGGTTGCTGCTGACTCTACTCATAGACAAGCATTGCGTCTGCTTATAGACAAGTTTTGCTAGCTTCACACTAAGCAAATAGGATTTTCTCACAATACCCGCGCAACACACACTTCATGGTGGTTTGCTACATGCTTCATATGTCTATGCCGCATGATTAATTATGCGATACTCTAGTTTGTCTTAGTAATGCAATGAATGTAAAGGATGTTAAGTAAATGAAGATGAAGATGGAATCGAAGGACAATAAAGAAATGCATTGATCACAAAATGTTTTAATCTCTTAAGCCACAATGTAATACAATACAAGGATAAAAGAGAAATGGAGGGCCAGATGGAAGCAATGCCTTGCTTCCATCAGATGTGTGTCAAGGCTGCCAGTGGTACCATGGATGGGCGGTGGAGTAGACTCTCTCGAGCTCTAACTTCGCGAAGGCTCTGGTCGTCACTCGAAATGGTTGAGGGGATGAAGAACTCTCAAGACTATCTTCTCATGCTTTGGTCTGAATCACAAGGATCCACCCAAAGGTAGAAAACCTTGGATGATTTGAAATTGTGCTCAAAGGCTTCTATTTATAGAGCTTGATCGCCGACAGCATTAATGGACCTGCTCTAAATCTGACCCTCGTTGGTAGGTGAAATGTCAACATCACCTTTTGACACTCCCAAGGTATTTGTTCATGCTTGGTTTCCGAAGTGTCAACGCATTCCACCACCCTTGCATTCATCCCTCTATTATGGTTATTACTCTATAGTCGCAATCTTCTTGTGATGACCGCATTCGCTTGGTCGCCGCAACACCCATGCGACGGATGCATGCGATCATCTTCGCGACAGCTTCGCTCTCGTGCATGCGATCGATTTCTGCGTTTGCTATAAAAATAAACAGTTGAACGCATAATAACGCATAAAAGTGGGTTAGCCGAGATTCTTAATGTCGATCGACGCAAACTCGTTTTCTTATGAATCCTTAGTATAATTGTCGCGTATTCTACTTAACAGCCCTCATAATTCTAAATAAAAGGCTTATAATAACATACATTTCTGCCCGTCATCAGATAGCTGGGAACATAGCCTTGTAAGATGGAATTCACTCTTACCCCTCTTAGGGTTAGCAGATAGGTTGTTCTCTCAAGTGTTGATTCCTGATCTTGAACAATCGGGCCTCGTCCTCTCATGATACAGAGGGACATGATTCATAAGTGGTATTATGAGTCAATTGTTCATTAGAGTGTCAGTGGGAGCTTAAGGAACGAGATGTATTTACAGGGGTAAAATGGTAATTTTGACCCAACTGTAAATACAAACAACCTATGAAGGATCGACTTACTGATTATGATTAACATGGACAGAAATATATCTATAATGAGAAGAGTGCAACTATCGAGCTATAACGGTATGTCTTGATGGTTAATGAAAAGTAATTAATTTGGTTTAAAGAGTTTAACCAATTGATTACAAATCGTTGGAGCTCATGATCTGTAGGTCCAGTAGGTCCCTCTACTAGCTCATAAATTGGAATAATAAATTGAGTATTGATTGTATGAATTTTGAATTTAGGGTTATGAATTTGAAATGTTTAAATTTGGTTTTAGGGTTTTCAATTGATTGTATATGATGCAATTAAAATGTTTAATTTAGTCGAAATTAAAACGAGATTGGAGAATCAATTAATATTTAAATTATGATTTAAATATTGATTATATGAATTTAAATCATATTGGTGGAANATATTGGTGGAATTGATGTTTTATTAATTTAATATTAAGATATTAAATTAATTAAATTAGTTTTATTTAAATTAATTTTGAATTAAATTTTATAAAACTAAATTTTAAATAAAATAGTTTTATTTAAAAATAAAAATCAATTTCATTGAAATTGGTTTGAGTTAGTGGATTTTTTCCAAAAATTGGAAAAATCCACTAACCCTTCTTCTGGTGTTTTATCACAAAATTCCACCATGAGTTCTTCAATCAATACCAAGTAGAAGTTACCCTACATGCAGCCATGTTCTAATGCATGAAGTGAGTCTATATACTGAAGCTTCATGCATGGACTTTAGAAAGACCTCTGAGATTTTTATCCAAGTTGTTGCAAAACTAAAAACCCTAAAACCCTCTCTCAAATTCATCTTCAATTCAGCTTGTTTAGAGTGTTTCCACCACACATTCCTTCTTGAGCATAGTGAAAAAGATCTCGTTGGTGGTCTATCTGAAGAATCCAACTCAAACTTGTGGAGATTCTGCTGAAATCGTGAAGAGAACTACAAAGGTATTGTCTTGTTCAAACCCTCTTATGAAAACCTCATGAGTAGCATGTTTAAAACTCAAATTAAGTGTAGTTTAAGTACTTATTGATTCTAAATTCTTCCGTTGCATGTTATAATACTCCTTCAAAATGATCATTTGCATCTAAACATATTGCACCTGAAATGAGGTGGCATAAAGATAAACATGTTGAAACTAATTGAGTGTTGCGACATCCAGCTAATGCTGAAGGGTGGAAACATTTTGTCTGAGTTTCCTCAATTTGCTTCAGACCCATGAAATGTTCGTTTAGAACTAGCTTCAGATGGCTTCAATCCATTCGGGAATATGAGTACTTCGTATAGTATGTGGCCAGTGGTGCTCATTCCTTACAATTTGCCACTTTGGAAATGCATGAAAGAGACAAATTTCATTGTCTCTCTTCTTATACTCGGTCCAAAATCTCTTGGAAAAGAAATTGATATTTACTTACAACCATTGATTGAAGAGTTAAAGGAGTTATGGAACGATGGTGTGTACACTTATGATTGCGTTAGCAACGAATACTTTCAACTACGTGCGTGCTTATTGTGGGCTATTAATGACTTCCCTATGTATGGTGACCTATCAAGATGGAGTACCAAAGGTTACCAAGCATGCCCTATTTGTAAAGAGGATACATCATCATTAAGGCTAAGAGGAAAATAATGTTTTATAGGGCATTGACGTTATCTTCTAGATAATCACAATTGACGCAAGAGCAAGCAATATGATGGAAAAATGGAATGTAGACCTCCTCCAGTTTTCATGGATGGGGAAGATATCTTACAAGAGGTGAACTTGTTAAACTTTTCCGTGCTTAGCAAGCATCTAGAGAAACGTGATAAAAAAACAAAAACGAAGTTTAAACTGAAATAAAAAAGTATATTTTTCCAGCGTCCATATTGGCCGAAACTTTTATTGAGACATAAATTGGATGTTATGCATATTGAAATGAATATTTGTGATAATTTGGTAGGCACGTTGTTAAATATTGAGGGAAAGAATAAGGATACAACTAATGCTCGTTTGGATTTAGAAGATCTAAATACATGAAAAGAACTACATCTGCAAAAGGTAGGAGATAAAGTTGTAAAGCCACACGCTGCATACACGTGTAATTATGTTTAAGTGTACTTGGTTCGATACAAATCCTAAAAAGACTAACAGAGTACACATGGATTTGGGGTATATATCAATTAATACAACTCGTCATTGGTTTGTTAACAAGCCTTTTGTATCTGCCAGTCAAGCTAAGCAAGTGTTCTACATCAATGATCCCAAATATGGTAATAATTGGAAAGTGGTGCAAGTAGTCCAAAACAAGCGTATGTGGGACATGGCAGAAGAAGAGGAACGTGAGAATGACTAACCAGAGTTATTAGAAGTTGTGAATAGTATTACTTATACAATCGATGAATCAATAAATGATATCAATTTATGTAAAGTTGATGTTGATCTTATAGTCGTAGAAGAACAGATAATTTAACGAGTTGATGATGACTTCATAAATGACGAGGAAGAGGATGTAGAATCATCTTCTAATAGGAGTTTGAGTTTCGATGAACATCTTAATGATATGGAATAACCATGTAATCTTCTAATAGAAGTTTGAGCTTGAGTTTCATAACTTACATATTGTTGTTTGCACAGGAACAATGGTAGATCACACGATCAGGATGCAATCTTAGAGTATTTAGCGGCCGAGAAAATTGGCAGATCATCCTCCGTGGGAGATAATTCGGGTTATTTTAGATCCACGTTTTATTTTAGATCCATAATCAATAATTTGAATACAAATTAATGTTTAATTAAAGTAACGGCATACAATTTCTTCAGAGTCTGGTTGTATGAGTATTAGGGTTAGACGTGGATACTCTCAAAACGTTGATTTAGATAGATATGTGCAACAATTTGGGAGAATTCCTATCGAGATCGACCCTGTATGGGAGAAACCGATTTGCAACAATGCAACAAAGTTTAGCAATGCTATTGATACCAACATTTGGGAATCTTTTTCTGTTCATTATAAATCATGGAGAGAGGTACCAATAGAAACTAGAGAGCTAGTTAAAAGTCAATTATTGGTAAGATGGTTTTTTGATATTTTACAAATTATATATATGCGTCTACATCTGCAAAGATACTAATTAATTTTTCTTTTCTTTCTTAATTCAGAACCATTTTTTGTTAGATTTGTCCAGCTAACTAGTCAATAATTTCACCGATGAACAGATGAAAAGTTCGTTCAAAGAGTACAGGGGGAAACTACACAAACACTATAAAAAATATGCAAGTCCTGAAGAGGCACGAGCACACACACCTGATCGACTTAAAGACGACATAGAAGATTGACACTTTTTATGCAACAAGATTGAATCCACTGACTGGAAAGTAAGAACTTTTTGTCTTTTTTTTTTTTTTTTTTTTTTTTTTGTTTACAATCATTTCAGTTACTCATTTCCTCTTAATTTCTCATTTTCTTAGAAAGTGGCAGAGACTAATCAAAGAAATCGGTCAGCCCAAAAGTACCCTCATACAGTTGGTTCTAAGACTTTCATACACATACGAGAATCCACGGTAATATTAAAAGTATTTCTTTACTTGATTTCTATGAAAGTATTATTAATATTTTCTATGTGAATTGTTTTACAGAAATGACTTGACGGTCAAACAATGGACCTAGTGGACTTATTCAAGCAAACACACTGAAAGAGTGACCGGTCGTTTGTTAATCAGGCCGCTAATGATGCATATGTAAGTTTTTATTCCGCAATGTAACTTTATTTATATACAATTGTCATACAATAATTAGTCCTAATTATTGATGTAGAGTCAAATGGTCGAGTTGAGATAAGCCTCCACCTAAGAAGGGTCTGAACCAATATCAAAAGAAGAAATATGTGAGCAGGTGTTGGGCACAAGAGTGGGCCTTGGTAGGACATCAAAGGATAAAAAAATGAAAAAAAAGTAAATCATCTCCAGTGCATCCTCATCAAGAGTTATAGAAGAGCAAAAATAAGAGATAGAAGAGTTAAAGGCTAGATTGGCTAGATTGGATGAACTGGAAGCTCAAAGACAATCTGAGATGGATGATATGAAAGCTATGCTCTTACATCTCATGATAGATAAATCGAACTAGGTATGAAATCTTCAATTTTTGTAGTAAACTAATTAGAAGTTTGTGTATATTGTTATCCTGCAGCTATGGTAACAACATTAACTTATAGTTATTTAAAGTATAGTTAGTGTTCTGAAGTTGAGTTTGATTTTTCAATTTGTGCTAATTAGGGGGAAGGGGGAAGGGGTATGAACTTTTTAACTTTCGTAGTAAACTTGAGTAGAAGTTTGTGTATGTTGTTATCCTGCAGTTATGGTAATAACATTAGCTTATAGTTATTTAAAGCATAGTTAGTGTTCTGAAGTTGAGTTGATTTTCGGTTTGTTCTAAATAGGAGGGGGAGGGGGGGAGACGGGGGCGACGGATGGGCGAAGGTATGAACTCTTAAACTTTCATACTAAACTAATTAGAAGTTTGTGTATATTGTTATCCTGCAGTTATGGTAACAACATTAACATATAGTTATTTAAAGTATAGTTAGTTTGTGTATGTTGTTTCAATTAGAAGTTTGATTAGAATTCTTCAACATTTATGATAACTAATTAGAAGTTTGTGTATGTTGTTTCAATTCTTAATTATGTTGGTTTGTATGTTGAGGGGAGAGGGGATTCAATAAACTTCATTTAAGAAAAATTAAGTTCGGGGGAGGTAAGTTGGTTTGTATAAGTAAACGTATATGTCTTGATTTGTTTCAATTCTTCTGAGTTGGTTAGATTTAAGTTGGATTTTAAATTTGTAATTAGGTTTGAGATTGAAATATGTAGTTATGAGTTCGTTGGTTTTAAGTTGGGTTTAAGTTGGGTTTTAAGTTTTATATTAGGTTCAAGTTAAAGCAAGTTTTATTTGTTAATGTTCTTATATTACTTTTTAAGTTCTATATTGAGTTTGAGATTGAAATATGCAAGTTTGAGTTGGTTTGTTTCAATTCATTAATGTTCTTAGTTGAGTTTTAAATTCTATATTTATTTTGAAATTGATATATGGTATTTGAGCATTAAACTTATTTAAATTTGTATTTTGTAGGTACCTCGAGGTTTATGTTGCAGATGCATCTCCTGACAAATACATTTTAGGTTGTAGATGTTAATGTTATTTTCGATTTAGGAATTGTGGATTAAGGTTGTAGATGCATCTCCCGATATGACCCGACGGTATCATGAGCTTGTATTTTTTATTGAGGAATTGTGAATGTATTGTTGTTAATTTGAGACGAATAGTATATTTAAGACTTCAAATTCAAACATGTTTTCTATATAATATTTACTTTGGTATGACATTTACTTGATTTTGACAATTTTTATATTAGTTTGAATGATATTTATAAAATTCAAACAGGTATGACATTTGAAAAAAAAAAAAAAAGATTTAAATAAAGAATAAAAAAAACAGATTCAATAAACTTCATTTAAGAAAAACTAAGTTCGGGGGAGGTAAGTTGTTTTGTATAAGTAAACGTATACTCTTGGTTTGTTTCAATTCTTATGAGTTGGTTAGGTTTAACTTGGATTTTAAATTCATAATTAGGTTTGAGATTGAAATATGTAGTTATGAGTTCGTTGAGTTTAAGTTAGGTTTAAGTTGGGTTTTAAGTTTTATATTAGGTTCAAGTTAAACTGAGTTTTATTTGTTAATGTTCTTATATTGTTTTTAAGTTCTATATTGAGTTTGAGATTGAAATATGCAAGTTGAGTTGGTTTATTTCAATTCATTAATGTTCTTAGTTGAGTTTTAAATTCTATATTTATTTTGAGATTGATATATGGTATTTGAGCATTAAACTTATTTAAATTTATATTTTGTAGGTACCTCAAGCTTTATGTTGCAGATGCATCTCCCGACCAATATATTTTAGGTTGTAGATGTCAATGTTATTTTTTGATATAGGAATTGTGGATTAAGGTTGTAGATGCATCTCCCGATATGACCCGACGCTTTCATGAGCTTGGATTTTTTATTGAGGAATTGTGGATGTATTATTAATTTGAGACGAATAGTATGTTTAAAACTTCAAATTCAAACATGTTTTCTATATAATATTTACTTTGGTATGACATTTACTTGATTTTGGCAATTTTTATATTAGTTTGAATGATATTTGTAAAAGTCAAACATGTATGACATTTGAAAAAAAGCATATTTAAATAAAGAATTAAAAAAAAAAGCTAATTCTGACGGTTAAATATATAATTCCGACGATACAAGGAGTCGGAAAAACCATATTTAATGCATTTTTCATCTTCTCCCAACGATAGTAAACAAATTTCCGACGGTCCAAGCGATCAGAAAATCTATGAAATCCCGACGATGCAAACACACCGTCTATGGAAGTCAGTTAACTCGACGGTCATAATTCATAAAGACCATCGGGATAAAAAATTTCGCCCGACGGTACAAGGGTCATCGTTGGGATAATTTATTCTCTCCTGAGGGTGGCTCTAATTTTTCATGGTCGGGATATATCCAATTATCCCGACGGTTGACCTTGCATCGTCGACCAAAGTTTTTTTTAATCCCGACGGCCTTTATAAATAACGACCATCGGGGTTTAATAATTATCCCGACGGTCTTGTTTAGGGTCGGGAGAAGGCGTAATTCTCCATCAGTCGAGCTAACTGCTTTTTCCCACGATTGCGTGTTATACCGTCAGGGAAGGTTATGCCGACGAGGCTTTGTCCACGATCCTCCCGACGATTTTTTGTTCGTCGGCAAAAGGTCGGCCGATGCTTTTTCTGACTAATCCCAATGGTTTTCGTCATAAAAAATGTCCAAATTATTGTAGTGATGGAGCACATGTTAATACCAATGAATCAAGTTGATTGGGTTAAAAATAAGTCAACCTCCATCCTCGTTTATTTTGATCTTTAGATGATGGTGATATCTCTGGATTGCTTGTAGTTTGAGTTATTTTATGTCTTTAAAATTACACTAACAAGACATTGCTTAAGAAAATGAACTAGAACTTAAGTATTTTTTTATACCCAAATTGGGATTACTTAATAGTTTATACACAAATTAGATGGAAAGTTTCCATTTCGAGATCTGCTAGAATTCATCTCGTTGGATTGAATTCACCGTTTTACACCTCTTAATAATGGAACACTTTTTTTGCTTTCAAAAGATAATGAATAATATAACATTATTTGAGACATACTTTGACAGCACGTCATGCCCAAGTAGGGTTGTGGATTTAGTGAACTGTATGAATATGCTAAAACTATTTCTAAAATAAGACAATATGGTTTTTGGTTTTGGTTTCTTTCCCCTTGAAGTTGCAAGTAACAAGGGTATATAATAATATGCAATCATTTTCCCTTAATGATTAAGATTTATGAGTTTAGTAGAAGTAACAAAATTAGAGCTTCTCACTTTAAATTCCTAACAAATAAATCATTTCTCATCAAATATATCAAACGAATAAGTCAGTTAAGATTGAGATTGTTTGTTGTAACATCAAATATTTGAACTAAAATTATTCACACTTAAAGTATTTACAATTACTTTAATATATTTAGAATAATTATTACTTCAAGTATTGGATTTTAAATATCATAATAAGAGGTAAGAAAGTTTGAATTGGATTATAGAGAGCAAAAGAAATTCTTTCTTGTTTCCTACGCTGAGTCCCACATCGAGAGATTCTCTTTATATAAGATGTATAATTACTCCTCTTATTGACAATTGAATTTGAGATGTATAAAATTTAATATTTATTTAATAAATTATTATACATCATAATATTAAACGCGCTTCCATAAAAAGAAATATATGATAAGAATAATGGTAAACTTAATTAGACATTTTTTTTAGGCTCATATAAAAATAATAATAAAAAAAAATGAAGAACCTCACTCTTGATCAAATGAGTAGTCTACTGTTTTGATTCTGAAATAAAACTAGAAACAAATAATAGATTATCTTAATTATATAATATCTTTCCTAGTTGAAATAAGACCTGATATTTTTCTCAAATTTCGAGCACATAATATTCTCATGGTCAAGATTCTCTTTCATAATTTCGACATTCCCAACAACTAAAGGATAGCAATCGTCCTTCACAATGATGTTTACTTGACTATTTTTCTATGATACTTTTAAAAAATACTAACTTCAAAAAACACAAAAAAAACCAACTTCATATAAATATAAATAAAATAATTATATAGTAAAAAAATGGCATTGCATTATCCTTGACTAAGGACTTGTTTGGATTGATCCTAAAAAAATATTTTTATTTAAATTTTTTTGATAAAATATAATTAAAATGTATTTCAAAAGTTATTTTTAGTGGTTAACAAACACATCAAATTTTTACAAAATTACTTATTTTCAAAATTAAACACCTAGAAATTTAATCTAAATCACCCTAAGTTTTATAAGTAATTGAAGTCTTATATCTAAAAATTATAATATTGCTATATGATATAATATTAAATTTATTTATTGTCGACAAATTTGTAGTTTATATATATATATATATATTAGTTAGGGTAATAAATATATAGAAAATGGCTTAAACTGATCTACAGACTAGGCTATTTTTTTTTAATCTTTTCCGGGATGGGTATTATTAACTTACGGACATAAAGTGTGATTAAATAAAGAACATGTACTAATTAAATAAATAAAGGACATGATGGTGTGAAAGTAAATATATTAAATAATTGGTTGTTGATGGCAAAATGAAAAAACTTTCTATATTTAGGTGGCTGAATTGGGTTGCTACCACATGATTTGCTGAAACCCTCCATTATCATCTCTTATATATTGACAATATTATCACACCCATTAACTTATCCAACAAAAATTCATTGAAGTTCATTAAAAAAGTTCATATAATCTTATTTTAAAGTTGTCTTTATCTGTCACAAAATAAAATATATATATTACAATAATTTATGAATATTTCATCTTTATTTCTAAGTAGACAAATTAGTTATTTCCTTTCAATATTCAATATATGAATCATGTCTTTCATAATGCTAACCATACGAACTATTATGGGTGTGACAAAGATGGTACTACATTTAGGTTTTATATTATTCTTCTCCATCTCACCAATGTTGGTGAAAATGGTATACAAGAACGGATCATATTAGCCCATCGATTACAATACAACTAGAAACAATACACTCAAAGTATAATATTCAAACTCAAACTTAAGTTAGAAGAAGCAACAAGACTTAGATAGGAAAAAAATTGAAGATTTGAAAGAAATCAAAACCTTTGAAAATCTAAAACGTAGTCGAGACACGCTTCTAATAAGAGTCGTCCTGAAGACAATTATTTGCTTTGCACGGACTGCAAGCAGACCATAATGATTGTCTCAGCATGATACAATGACTAATGTCGATAGAACTACAGCCTCGAACTAATCAGATTTGGTAGTAAGATACTTGCTTTCGACTGAATTCAAGAATAAAAGGAAGAAAGAAAGAAATGAAATAACTTGTCAATTTTGAATGAGATACTACAAATGAAAAAATAAGTTGATATTTGTATATGCAAGCAACTTATTAACTCTCCAAAATACAAAATAAAATCAAATAGATACAAAATTGAAACATTTGTCAAATTCAACTCAATTGAGTTTTTACTTGACAAAAATCAAACATAGCTCATTCAAATCGAAGAATTATAAATTTAACTTTCATACATGTTAAATGTGTACATGAATAAATAAACATAGTTCATAGGTGTGTCATTTGTTTCACATACACAACCAATTGCAAAATTGGTTTGAACTGAGATCACCAGGAGTTAATATATGGAACTACACAAAATTTGGAGAAAACATAAGTTTAAACCATAATTATTTATGAAGAAATAATGACTTTGAAATACTTAAATGAATTAGAATTTAAAAGAAAATAAAGGGTCAAATATGTTACCAAAAGTTTAGTTGTCCATATTTCAAAGTGTTTTAGTAGGCGGTTGCATAGAGATTCATTTTGCTTTCTCTCCGCCCAATCCATGACCATTTCCAGTTAGCCCAAAAGTTACACTTACACATGCCTTTGCTTGCCGTTGACTTTCAAGACCAAACCTACCTTTATTTTAATAATCACATATTTAGGGAATACATTATACACGCATATTAATTTTAGGCTAAATTGCTTAAATTTTGGTATGTTTTAAGGTAAGCTTTTGATTCTGAAAATTGGTGAGATTTTATGTTTTAACTTAAAATTTTGTTTTTTATTTTGTTGTTGAGAAAATTGGTGTAAGGTAAGTATTGGAAAACTAGGAGAAAATATGAGAGTATCTTTATAAAAAATGAGAATATCTATATCATTTGTTTTAAAATTAGTTCTTTTCGAACTTGAAAAAACTTCAAACCAATTGATCATCATATTAATGATAGGAGCCTTTTTAATTTTTTTTCTAACTTTTAACGTTATTTTTCAATTCAAATACTAACAATGGATGTAGTTTTGAACTTTTATTAAGTTAAAGATATTTTTGAAACTTTTGAACAAAATTTTAACGTTTTCCATCCAAAACTAACGGCAATGATATTTTTTAAGAAGTTTAAGGATATTTTTTAAACTTTTAAAAATTTACGGATATTTTTGACACAATGTATAAAGTTCAGGGACATTTTTTATAATTTTATTTAAAGTGATAAAGAAAATAAAATTCTAAGATTTTGTTCAATCTAATCTTGCTAAATTATATATATAGGGCATAAACATCTATCGAATTATAACTATAACTTACCAAGTTATTAAACATTATAGGGACACTATGTCAAAGAAACGAAAACAATAAGTCAAATCAATGATCTCTTTTACTTACAAATACGAAAACTTTCATATTTTTTTCCTTTTTATGTTAGTTCGAAGTGGAGGTGAGAGCATTCAAATTTTAGACTATTGATTGACGATATATACTTTAATCTATTTGAACTATGTCAATATGAATTTTATTACAAGATTATTGATTTGGTTTAATTAGCACAAAATCAGTTCTAGATTTCAAATGTTTAAAGTATTAAAGTTTTGAAAGATATAAAGTTAGAGGGAATGTGTTTAAATGACGTGGACGGGAAGAGTTTATGGGAAGAATCTCTAATGACTTACTTGTGGACCATTGTTTCTACCTTTTTCTATATCATCCGATCCGATGAATATTATTTAAAGAAAAGGCAGGTTTTGCTTCTTATTATATATTCATTCTCTTTTCTATTTTCCCCGCTTATCATCACTTATGTTGAAATTTTAGCAACTTAGTAGAGAATTAAAGAGTTAAATAGCAAAAGCAATCGATGATGTATCTTTACAATGTTAAGTCCTCGATATTTGGAATTATCATGCTTCAATAATTCTCTAGGCTTTAAGATCAAAAAGGATGTTTTCTTTCAAAATAATAATTATAATCATGAAGTATCATCTATAATATGCCTTTCCTCAGACAGAAAAAAAATCTATATATATTTCTTATTTACATTAAATTTTTCTTTATTATTATAAATCGAATACATTTGCAAATCTCTACACATTCAAACTTGAATAATAATAATAATAAATATCATAAAAATAGATGTACAATATTTAGTATCCTAAAAACCATGTGTCATTTTTCACCTTGTTCATGTGTCTCATAATAATTCATGTTTAGTGTTCATATAAGTCTACATCCTACTTACCACTTTGCCTAGTGACATTTAGTGGATCTCAAGATAATGCACATTTGTGAGAAATCCACTTCAAAATTCCATTAATTTTCATTTTATCCAATTTGTAATTTTAGTTATTTTATGATTTTAATTAATTATTTTATTATGGTTATTTTGTTTATTTATTATTATTATATTATATTTTCTTCATATCCATGTTCCCATCGTGTTCCTTAATTTCACAACACGTTATCAACACAAGCTCCTCAATTTCTCCATATCCTTTATAGACTGAGATGTGTGGAGAGGTGCCCTAGGTCAAAGTCAAGGTCAAGCACCTTCTTTTAACTATATTTTGAGCCTAAGATGACCCCTTGTGTTGGGACATGTATAAGACATGTTCCGTTAGGCATTTTGGAAGGCTCAACCTCGCTTTTGGTTGAGGCTAAGCATGACTTGGACCATGCCTTTTTTTATGAGTCCATTTTGGTTTTATGTTAACACTTTCAACCCGAAAATGCTGAAAAATTTAAGTAAACACTTTCAACCCGAAATATGCTATTTTTTATTTTTTATTTTTTTGTTTTGTTGTTTCTATTTTCGCTAAATATCAATTATGTTATTTAGTCTAAAATCACCCCTAACAACAATAATAAAAGACAATCTTTTATTTTGTTGCCAAATTAAATTTGATTAGGATATTTTCTAAAACTCTTTTCTTTTGGTATGCATATTTTATTTTCTTAGTATAAAAGACATGCTATTTTCTTTTGTTTTTAAAGATACACGTGTAACAATAGAACTCAGCAAAGTTTTGTGATTACTAATTAGCTTACAATTGGACATTTCAGTATATTAGTTTCTAAAACTTTAGCATACAGCCCAATGGGCTACTGCCACAATCATTTATAGGCCCAAATTTATTCACCGTCTTTCTCCCAGGATATTAACACATAAATGGATCCTTTGTTGTAATTTCGTTTTCTTTTTCTCTCTCATTTTTGAACCATGTCATCACCCAAAAAAAATAATAATAGACCATTGAACATGATGCAGCTGTTACTAATAATTACATATTAATTATTTTTTAAAGTTTGATATTTAACAAATAATAGGTTTATAAAATAATCATGATAACGGAAAGAGTATCCTACATCGTACTATTCTATATATTTTCGTTCATTTTAAATGAAAATTTTTAATGTTACTCATTTTTCTAAAATATGTATAATAGCTTTGAGGTCAGATATTCGATCTCTCCCTCTCACATATTGTCAAAAAAAAGGTGCTACTGTTTCAGCTTAATTCCATTGTACACTAATCTAGTCTTTTTACGTTTTTTTTAATTCAATTTTTTAGAAAATTATTTTTAAAGAAAAGAAACCAATCCAAATCCAAACATTTCAACACTTAAAAAAAAACAAAACAAAAATGAAGAAAAACAAAGTTAAAGCAAACCAAGTAAGTTCGTTTTAGTAATTATTTTGTATTGGTCCTTTAACTTTGCTTTAGATCAAGTGATAAAATATCATTCATAATGTTAATATGTAATATACTTTAGGATTATTGATTTCAATGTCTAAAGATTTAATATATCATGCATGATTTAATATACTTTAGGAATTTTTTTTTCAAAAAAAGAATATTGGTTTGTATTGATTTAAGGCCACATTTACGGAAGGTCTATTGCAATTTTGAAAAGTAATTTAGAAAGTGTGACCCACTTTTTTGCGTTTGTTAGTGTTTACTAGCGTTTCGCATTCTTACTGATAGGTGAGATCCAATTGGAAATCCGTAATGAAGTAATGTAATCTAAATGAAGAGCAATGGGTGATTAATAGAATTGTGTTTGAATATTGTGTGGGACACCCACCCTTTTTGTTGATAATTTTGTCCGAGTTTCCAAAATTTTCCCTCACACATCATCAGTTATTGTTGCACCCCTTGGGTTGATCGGTAATGGTGAATAGTCTACACTACAAGAAAACACCCCTCTTCCGACGTTTCAAATTGTCGAAAAATTGTAAAAAATGCGATAGGAGATTAACTCTTGACGCCTAATGTACAACGTCAAGAGTTTATTTACCCTCGATGGATGTATACATCCTTTGGGAGTTCTCTAATCTCTCGACGATGATACTGTCATCGGGAGTTTAAGAGTTTGATTCAAAAACTCAATTTTTGAAATCAAACTCCCAACGATTGACTAGTCGTCAGGAGATAATAGAACTCCCAACGTCCTCGTCAGGAAATAGTGCACTATCCAAGTATTTCTTTTTTTTTTATTATTTTGATCTAAATAACCTAAAATTTAGAACATTATTAAGCAAATCAAATACATAAGGAACAAAATGTATTCACATACAAATAAACAAAAACAAAAATAAAGTTGATAGTATTCTTTATTACATAAAAGAGAGAAAATTTGGTAAAGATGGTCTACAAAACAAATATGTCTTGACAAATACATAGAAGAAATGTGATAACATCTCCAAATGGCATCTCCAAAACTATAGTTTACCTATAATTATATTAATTAGAGAACATTATATATGAAGATTAAATGTAAGAAGAGCTCTCAACCCCTCATTTGAAAATAAATCTCAATCCACCCCACAAAACATTCAAAATTCATAAGCTTCCACAAACAAATAAAACGAATCCTACAATCCTACAAAACAATGAAAATCAATACACTTTCAAGGCTACATGTTCTCAACCTTAAACCACCACAAACACACAAAAATCACAAGTTTAACTCCAAAAGAAAGATAACTAATTTTAACCCATCCCACACAACATTCAAAATTCATAAACTTCCACAAACAAATAAAAGTCATAAGATGAATCTTACAATCCTACAAAACAAAGAAAATCGACACTCCAAGACTACATGTTCTCAACGTTAAACCTCCACAAACACACAAAAACCACAAGTTGAACTCAAAACAAGTTTAACTAATCTCGACCCACCCCACACAACATTCAAACTTCATAAACCTCCACAAACACAAAAAATTCGAGATTGAACTCCAAAATAAGTATAACTAATCTCAGCCCATCACACACAACATTCAAATTTCGTAAACCTCCACAAACACACAAAAACTCAAGAAAACACATCAAAATCCAGTTGTTTGGCTACCATAACTGTAGGATAACCAATAATTCATTATCATAAAACTACTAGTAAGACATAACTATTTTGCTACCATAACTACAGGATAGCAACATATTAGCCAACTAGATAATGAAGTAATCATACCTAATTCGATGGTCATTCTTTCTGTGATCGTATCATATCTTCAATCATTTTTTTTTTATTTCTTCCATTTATCTCGCATGATCCCATCTCATTTGTTTTTTAACGTCTTCAAGTTTCTTAATCTTCGACTAAGACAGTTTAACATTGACTTTCAATTCCCCCACCTCCGTGAAGGGATCGAATCCTAAGTGAAAGTGTGTGATCGCCTTGCAATTTTGTTTTCGATTTTACAAAAACAAAATACGATGTGAAAACAATAACATAATGGATAAACAATCAAGATTAGCATACATTTAAGAGAAGAAAAGAAGGAAGAGTTAAACCTTACCTTTGTAGATTCGAAAATTCTTCGAGATTCCCTCCACGTCTTCTCTGGAACGTCTCTTCAATGATCAAGGGACACCGCCGCGAGTAAAACCTTGTTATTCTCTAGGATCCCAAGAATTGGATGTGTGGTCTCCAAGACTTAGAAGAGAAAGAAGAAGTAGTAGAGAAAAGAAGGGTGATTTTGAGAGAAGTAGTAGGAGACTAGGATTCAGAATTCCCAGTTCAATTGTGTCACAAATATGGGCCATGAAGACCTATTTATAGAGAGGAGGGGTCACCTCTTCTTCTAATCTTTCCAATTTCTACTCTAGTTCTAATTTAATTAAATAACTTTTATTTAATTAATTAGTTCCATAATTAAATAACCATATATATTAAATTAATTTAATATAATTAATTCATTAATTAATTAATAAACATCACATGTTTATTTATCTCTACTTCTCAAATTAATTAATTAATTAATTAACCATTAGTTAATCAATTAAACAACTATATTAAATCATATTTAATATAGAAGAAAATTTTCGAAAAATATCCTTTGAGCGGAAGCAAAGATCAACCCAAATTCCATTTTTCATTGAATATAAGTTTTACAGTAAAACAAGAACAAGATATGAATTTTCTTAAATTACAACATGCTTTAAATAAAATACTTAGAGTTTTAGAAACCTTTACCTTTGAAGAACCATTTCTTCAAGAACTCCCTCATACAATCCACGAATGGAACACCTTCTCCACGCAAGTCTTCTTCATCAAGATGGACACCACCACAACTCAAGTAAGAGTTGTGGGCTTTGCTTGAATCCTTGGAAGAGGGAAGGAGAAGGAGAGGAAGAGAGGGAAGAGAAGAACTTTTCTTCTCTTTTTCAGTTTTTTCAGAGAGAACTCTTCTCTCATAGAGAATTGAGGAAGAAGATGAAATCTCCAACCAACTCCCACGTAAATTAATTGCAGGAGAATTGCAGGGAGGGAGTTGTATCTCCTTCCTTTTAATTAATTTCAATTAAATAATATTATATATATATATATATATATATATATAATAACTACTTTATTGTATATATACACTATATATTATATCAAATATAACACACGATAGTTTTATTTGCATCAAATACAACATAACCTATAGATTTTATTTTCTCTCAACAATACATGACATTTAATATAAATCACTTTTATATTAAATTCACTTATATGAATCTCATTTATATAATTGATATTTGAATCATATTCAAATATTTAATTCCTCTCAATATAAATCATATTTATATTAAATTTAATTACATGAATCTCATTCATATAATTAGTATTTGAATCATATTCAAATTCTTCTCATATTACCTTAAATTATAATGTATCAAATACATTATACTAATTATCACATATATAATCAACTTAATTAATTATATCATATATAATTAATTCTCTCAATTAATTTGAACACTTCAAATTAATCCAAAATTAATTCTCAATTAAATCCCTGTTGAGCTACAAAGGGGACCTTATGGACTTGTAGATTGAAGCTCTAATGCTACTCAGATAATTAATTAAACTTTTTAATTAAATTACCCAACATCCGTTAACTGTCGGTCACTCCACTAAAGACTGTCAGCTGCACTCTTCGCACTGTAGATAAATTTATGTGTCCATTGGATATAACCAATCAACAGTGTGATGACCCTTCACAAATTGCTCGTAAGTACAGTTGGGCCAAAATACCATTTTGTCCCTGTAGTTACATCTAACTCCTTAAGTACCACTGATTCCTCCAATGAACAATAAGTCATAGTCCAACTATGACCAAGTCCGTTTCGGGCCAGAAAAGGGTATGGTCACTATGTTAAAGACCCAGAATAAGCCCTTAAGGGACTAATTTATCTATTTGCCTCTACATCGGGGAATGAGTGAATTCCGTCTTGTGTAGTTGTGTTCTCAGATCCCTAGTCAAATGAATCCCTAAAATGGTAGGCTTGTTGAGTTGACAATCTGGCCACTCTCACCCATACAAATAAAAGAACCACATTCATGAGCAGAAGTTTACAACTCACTCAGGATTCAAGTCATGTCACCTATGGTCATCCTAGTGAAATGTAAGTTTCTATTATTAATGGCGTTATATAAAGAGACTAATCATTTCGTGCTTCGTTCTTATACAAACTCTTTGTATAGGATACCCCTGCTTACATGTCTCCACATGAATGATCAGGATCAGATCATTTGTAGCACTTTACAACACTTGTAACACCTACAAAGCGGGCTATATCCGTAGTGTCACAAGGATAAGGTACCCAGCCTTATCCATCTACTACATACCATTTAGGTTATTATTTAAATAAGATCCACTTGTATGTCTCTATATACTTGTTTAAATTACATGAAATAACCATGGATCTTAGTTTATTGGGTTGAGTATATGCTTATAAAATAATGCTTATTTTTTTTAACAACAGTATGTTTATACAAAGTTTACAAACTACGAGATTACAAGAGATTTAAGACACCAATCCCAATAGAATTAATCAACATATAATTATCACATATTTACATATATACATCTCTTTAATATTTGAATCTTATTCAAATATTTTTCTCTCTTAATTATAGATCACATCTATAATTAATCATATTATATTGATCACAATAATATGCAATTGATTTGAAAAATTCAACATATAATTTTATCACATATTTATATGAACCTATAGATTAGAAGCTCCAATGATATAAGATTAATTAATTAAACTCTTTAATTAAATCAATCAATTTTCATTAACTACCAGTCACTCCACTAAAGATCGCTAGTTGCACTCTTCGGACTGTAGATTTATTTCTGTATCCATGGATATAACCAATCAACAGTGAGTCGACCCTTTACAAATTTCTCATAACTATAGCTTGGTCAAAATACCGTTTTACCCGAGTAGTTACATCTAACTTCTAAAATATCACTGATCCCTCCAATGAACAAACATTTTATAGTCCAACTATAAACTAACACCTCTCGGGCCAGTGAGAGGTTGAGGCCTCAATGTTTAAGACCTAGAATCGACTATTAAGGGAACGATTTATCTATTTTCCCTAAAGTCGAGAAAAAAGTGAATTTCATCTTGTGTAGTTGTGTTCCCAGCTCTCTACTCGGATAAGTCCCCAAAATGATAGACTTGTTGAGTCGGCTAACAAGGCCACTCTCACCCATACAAATCAAAGGATTGCCCTCATAGACACGAGTTCACAACTCACTCAAAATTAAGGTTAAATCACCTATGGTCATCCTAGTGAAAATATAAGTCTCTTTCAGCAACGGTGTTATATAGAGAGACTATTCATTTTGTGGTCCGGACTTTTACAAACTCTTTGTATTGAATACCCCCATTTGCATGTCTCCACATGAACGATCAGGATCAGGTCATTTGTAGTACTTACAATCATTGTAACATCTATAAAGTAGACCGTATTCGTAGTGTCACTAAGATAAGGTACCCAGTCTTATCCATCTACTACAGACTATTTAGGTTATTACTTAAACATAATCCACCTCTATGTATCTACATACACGTTTAAGTTTCATAAAGTAACCTTGGATCTTAGTTTATTGGATTGAATTAATGCAATCTAAACATTATTAAAATACCTCTTATTTTATTAGATATATAATTTGTCTTTACAAACTATAAGATACACTTGATTTAGGACATTAACTCTAACAATCTACTGCTTGACCTAAAAGGAGGGGGTGTGCCATATCAAATCAAATACAATAAATAAGTGGAGTATAAAGTATCAAATACCAAAAATAGGATGTACAGTATCAATTATAATACAATAAACTAGGACATACAATATACCTAACAACATCTTCCACTTGCCCTAGGTTAAGTGACTCATATCTCGTAGACCCATGCTCTCTAGGTGACCCTAAAAACTTTTACCCGTGAGAGCCTTTTTAAATGGATCAGCAACATTGTGCTTCGAGCCAATCTGTGTGACAATCACATCTCCTCATTGCTCAATCTTCCTAATGAGATGATACTTGATCTCTATATGCTTTCCACATTTGTGATTACAAGGCTCCATGGAGTTTGCACTGCACCACTATTATTATAATAAAAGGTAACAAGCAAAGTCATGTTTGGACTAACTTCCAAATTTGGCAGAAAATTTCTGAGCCACATAGATTCCTTGATAGCTTCACAAGCATATTCTGGCTCCATTGTGAAATCTGCAATGCATTCTTGCTTCATGTATCTTGTAGTTTGTAAAGACAAATTATATATCTAATAAAATAAGAGGTATTTTATTAATGTTTAGACTGCATTAATTCAATCCAATAAACTAAGATCCAAAGTTATTTTATGAACTTAAACATGTATGTAGAGACATATAGGTGCATCATGTTTAAGTAATAACCTAAATTGTCTGTAATAGATAGATAAGATTGGGTATCTTATCCTGGTAATACTACGAATACGACCTGCTTTGGAGATGTTACAATTTTTGTAAAGTGCTACAAATGATATGATCCTGATCGTTCATGTGGAGACATGCGAGTGGGGTTATTCTATACAAAGTGTTTGTATAAGACCAGACCGCGAAATGAATAGCCTATGTATATAACGATGATGCTAGAAGAGACTTACATTTCACTATGATGACCATAGGTGACTTGACCTTAATCCTGAGTGAGTTGTGAACTCCTGTCTATAAGGGCGATCCTTTGATTTTTATGGGTGAGAGTGACCTTATTAGCCGACTCAACAAGCCTACCATTTTGAGGACTTATTCGAGTAGGGAGCTGAGAACAAAACTACACAAATGTAATTCATTCCTTTTCTGAACTTAGGAAAAGTAGATAAATTGCTCTCTCAATAGCTGATTCCGGGTCTTGAATATTGAGGCTCGACCTCTCACTAGCCCGAGAGGTGTTAGTTTATAGATGGACTATAAATTGTTTATTCATTAGAGGAACAGTGGTATTTAAGGAGTTAGATGTAACTATAGGGGTAAAACGGTACTTTGACGCAGCCATAGTTATGAGCAATTTGTGAAGGGTCGGTCGACTCACTGTTGATTGGTAATATCTGTGGACACAAATAAATCTATAGTGTGAAGAGTGCAGCTATTAGTCTTTAATGGAGTGACCGGTAGTTAATGAAAATTGATTAATTTAATTAAAGAGTTTAATTAATTAATCTTATATCATTGGAGCTTCTAATCTGTACGTCCATAAGGTCCCTTTATCAACTCAGTAAAGGATATATAAGAAGAATGATTTGAATTTTTCAAATCAATTGCATATTAATGAGATTAATATAACATGGTTAATTATAGATGTGAATCTATAATTAAGAGAGAAAAATATTTGAATAAGATTCAAGTATTGAAGATATGTATTCATATAAATATGTGATAATTATATGTTGATTGATTCTATATTAAATATGATTTCATATAGCTATTTAATTGATTAATTAATAGTTTATTAATTAATTAATTAATTTTTGAGAAGTAGAGATAAATAAACGTGTGATGTTTATTTATTTATTTATTAAATTGGATATAATATATATGGTTATTTAATTATTGGACTAATTAATTAAATAAAAGTTATTTAATTAAATTAGAACTAGAGTGGGAATATGAAAGACTAGGAGAAAGGGGTCACCCCTTCTCTCTATCAATTAGTCTTCATGACCTATGTTTATGACAGTTGAATTGGGAATTCTGAATCCTAGCCTCCTACTACTTTTCTCAAAATCTCTCTTCTTTTCTCTACTACTTCTACTTCCTCTTCGAAGTCTTGGAGACCACACATCCAATTCTTAGGATTCTAGAGAATAACAAGGTTTCACTCATGGTGGTGTCCCTTGATTATTGAAGGACGTTCCGGAGAAGACGCAGAGGGAATCATGAAGAAGTTAGGAATCTACAAAGGTAAGGTTTAGCTCTTCCTTCTTTTCTTATCTTAAATGTATGCTAATTTTGATTGTTTATCCATTGTGTTATTATTTTTATACCGTATTTTGTTTATATAAAATCAAACACAAAATTGCAAGGCGGTCACACGATTCCGCTTGGGATTTGATCCCTTCATTTAGGACATTAACTCTAACACTCCCTACTTTCCATTCCTTGAGTAAATGACGAACTTGATGAGCTGCTACTCCTCCTTGACTTAGATATAGAGCCCCAACCTAGGCCTTTTACATGACCAGGATGACTACCCAAAACCATCTCATAAATTTCATCCCCTACTAATGGTTGGAAACCTCCTAGAGTGGGGTTGGATTGTAATTCTTGTTGGGTTTTATGTCCTAAAACTCGTGGTTTGTAAACAATAAACTTATTCTGTTATCAATAAATATGTTATTGAGATTTTATTTCCATAAAGTTGTTATTGAATGTATGAATTGTTCATTTCATTTTAGAAAGAATAAATCCAATAAACTAAAGATCTATGGCTATTATATGAATACTTGAACTTTGGAGACATAAGAGTGGATCAAGTTCAGTAAATAACCAAAATGGTCTATAGTATATGAATAAGGCTGGGTACCTTATTTTGGTAACACTATCAGATGTGACCCACTCTGTAGTTGTTACAATTTGTTGTAAAGTGCTACAACGAAGTGATCCTGATTTGTTCATGTATTGATATGAAGAGAAGGGACGTTCTATGCAATAAGTTTGCATAAGATCAAACCAAGAAATAAGTGACTCTTACATTATAACGTTGTTTATTGTTTAAGACGGACTATTTCATTCGATGACCTAGGTAATTGACCTTAATCCTGAGCTAACTATGAACTCCTAACTATTTGGGAGTATCTTTAGATTTTCAAGGGTGAGTCTTGGCTTAACAGCCCCGGCTCAATAAGCCTCCCATTTCAAGGATAAGATTGGATAGATAGTTGGAGACATAGGGTGTAGTACGAAATTCACTCCTACCCGTTGTTAGGGATAGTAGAGGTTGTTCCTTTAAGTGCTAACTTCGGGTCTTGAACAAGGAGCCTCGCCCTCTTATTGGCCTGAGAAAGACTCAATTTTTGTACTGGCCATAGTGCCCTAGTTTATTGTTTTGTACTAGTTGTTTGTACACCCCACTCGCTTTAGGACAAGTGAGAGATTGTTGGGGATGATGCCCTAAACTCTCGTTGGGTCCTGTAGTTTGTAAACACAGTAGTAAACAAACACTTGTGATGTAATAATATATGATATTTTCTTCACTATTGTCTATGGGACATTGGATGTTTTAATTGCTTTACCATAAACCAATAAACTAAGATCCCTGGTTTTTGTTGTAACTTAAGCATGCATGTGGAGATATACAGTTGGATCATGTGTTAAGTGATACCAAAATGGTCTGTAGTATATGAATATAGGAGGGAAACCTTATCCTAGTAACGCTACGGATGTGGCCCACTTTTTAGAATAGTTACAAATGTTGTGACTTGCTATAGATGGTTTGATCCTGATCATTCATGTGGAGACATGTGAACGGGGGCATCCTATACAAAGAAATTTATATAAGACCGGACCACGAAGTGTTATAGTCTCTTTATATAACGCCATTCATGACAGAGACTTCACTTCACTAGGATGACCCTAACATGACCTCAATCCTGAGTGAGTTGGGAACTCCTACTTTTGAGGGTGGTCCTTTGATTTGCATAGATGCGAGTGGCCAGATCGCCGACTCAAACCTACCAATTTGAGGATTCGTCTAATTTGGGAGTTGGAACTCAACTACATAAGATGGAATTCACTTCTTCCTTGAAGTAGAGGTAAGTAGATAGATTGCTCCCTTAAGGGTTGATTCCGGGGCTTGAACGATGTGGCGTCGCACACCTTCTCATGGCCCGAGAGGTGTCCACACATAGTAGGACTATGTTATATTGTTCATTAGAGGGATCAATGGTACTTAAGGAGTTAGATGTAACTACAGGGCAAAAATGGTAAATTGGCCCAGTTGTACTTACGAGCATCTATGAAGGGTACTGTTGATTGGTTATATCCGATGGACACAGAAATATATCTGTAGTGAGAAGAATGCAGCTTCGGTCTTTAGTGGAATGTCTGGCAGTTAACGAATGGTGGATCTCGTAGCTAAAGAGTTTAGTCAGCTATTCACGTACCGTTGGAGCTTCGAGTCATAGGGTCATAAGGTCTCCTTAGTAGCTCAATGGATTCAAGTTGTGAATCAATTTTTGAGTTAGTTTGAAGTGTTCAAATTGACAAGAGGGGGTTCGATTATATATTATATGATTGAACTGGTCAATTATATATGATATGGTTGATATGATGATGCATTAATTGGAGGAAAATGATATAAATATGATTTATATCTAGTGGAGGAGAAAAGAACTATGGTTTATATGTTGCATTTGATGTGATATTAAACTATAGGTTATAAATATAATATGATTATATTTATTTTTTATTTAACAATTATGGGATAATTTTTGGCCATTTTTTCTCCGTAACTGAATGAGATAGTGGGAGGTTGCATTTAGTTTTCATAACTGAAGAATGAAATGAAAATGGTTTTCATTTTGCAAAGAGATCTGATATTCGCTCATCGATTGAGTACACTACCTATCGCCTAGTAAATCGAGAGCATACATGACAGCTCAAAGTTTACTAAACGATCGTGTACATACGCGCTTTTCCTAAACGATCGCATAGAATTACCTAAACGATCGTCTAGCTTTTTCTAAATGATCGTGCGCCCGAGCGTTTTACACAAACGATCGTCTATACGATCAACCCCAATTTACTACACGATCGTGTACCTTTACCTAAACAATCAAGCATCTGTCTATACGATAGACTTCCGAAATCTCCCACTTGCTTGGCCGTGGTAAACGATCGTTCCTTCCTCCTTACCTCTACCAAATCCAATAGAGCCCACACCTCCTAGATTTTCACTCCGAGAATACTGAGGGTTCCGAATGGTGGTGTTTTCCCTGCTGCCTTGTTCGTGAGGAATCCGTTCATGGGTAGACGACAGCGAGATTTGGTGGACGATTAGTTTGGCTTGCACAGCGACAGCGAGAGGTGCAGTTCTTTGACGAGAGCGAGATTTACAAGCGAAGAAGAGTTCTTCAACTGGTATGTATCTCGTTCCTTTGTTTGTTTAAAGTTCAAAGCATGTCGTAATTTTTGTGAAATACATAACATGTATGTTTGTTAGTGAATATGGTATTTCTGTCACAATGAGTTTTGAAACGATTTTTCTTCCGCACAAAGGTGCTCTTTGATAAGAGTTTTCTCACATAATATATCTACAGTGAAGGGAGTGCAACTATTGGGTTTTAGTAGAGTGACTGGTAATTAACGAATGGTGATTAATTAGGTTAAAGAGTTTAATCGGTTAATCTTGGATTGTTGGAGTCCATGATCTGTAGGTCCATGAGGTACCCCTACAGCTCATATCGGACTAAACCTTACACAAGTGTGACGAACGAATTTGAAGTGTTCAAATTTAATTTTTGGAGCAAAAGCGTTAAATATATACAATTATTTAACCTAATGTTTAATTGAGAACTAAACATAAAGAGAGAGAAAATATGAGATATTTAAATAATATTTAAATATCAAGATTGTGAATAGGGATTCATATTGATTTGGATTAGAGCTGGATTTAATATGAAATTAAATTAATTAAATTTTTAATTAATTATTTGATATTAATTTAATTTTAAAATTAACTACTAGAATTAATTTTGAAATTAAATTAATTAAATTGTTTAATAAATTATTTTATGTTAATTTAATTTTAAAATTAATTATTAGAATTAATTTTGAAATTAAAAAGAATTGGTCAAAATTTCATTAAAAGTAAAAAATTGTTGACTAGGTAAAAAATACAATGAAAATCAAATTGTTGACTTTTGACTTTAAAAGTCAAAAAGTTAATTTTGTTGACTTTGGACTTTGAGAGTCGAACTTTGACATTTGACCAAGTTAGTGGAAAGATCCAATATTTGTGAGTAGGAAATGCCAACATTTGCATTGTTAAGTGTTGCCTTCAATTAAAGACACTTGCCCCACTAATCCCACAGACATTTTATCGTATGCTAGCAATTTCCGAAGTACAATTCCAGTTTTCAATGGATAAACAGCTAAAATACAAGTTTTCAACCAAAACCAAGTAACAAATAAATATCAAACATACTTTCCTATAAATGAAACTGAAAGGTAAATATGTATGTATGTATGTATGTATGTATGTATATCATTTCAACTATAACATTCAAAAATAAACCACTCATAGTTCACTGGTAAGGGTTTTTCAATTTTCTTGGTTTCTCTGTTTCCTCTTGAATCCCGAGCCTAAAAGCCCCAAAACTAAACCTTTGGACTAAAAAAAATAGTTGTAAGTGCAGGGTAGCCTTAGACAACTGAGTTGGACGTAGAACAACCTTTTCTCAACGTATAGACAACCTTTTTGGTCGCATGGCACTCCAGCTCAGTGCATAGCCATTTCTCAAACCATGGTTCTTTTCTCCAACACTCCCTTTTCTAGTCTTTTTTTAGAGAACTTTGAATTGTGAGGTGAAATATAACTCCCTCGAGGTATTTATAGGCTTTAGCAAACCATTCTTAACATCCTCTCCTACCTTCAATGCATGACACCTCCACCTTGCTTAAAATCGAAGTGTCTTTTTCATGTTGAGCCAGCATACACTCCTTGTCACCACCTACTTGTATGTAGACTTGATGTATCTTCTCTTAGCAATGTCCAATGCATACCTTCTTTTGAAGTGGTCGTACCACATTTTGCAAGCTCAACTTTGCTTCTTAGCTTTTCACCACCAACTTGGTTAAGCCACATAATCCACCTCGTTATCAACTCAACCTTGCTTCCCAAGTAACCCAAGTCAACGCATAGATCTTCCTCTTTGAGTCAAGTTGGACACATGGTTTACCTCTCACGCGTTCAACCTCCCCCAACTCTCCATTCTTGGATCCAACTTCTTTTTCGTAGCATAGTTTCTTCCCTTGATTATATCCCAAGTATTCATATTCTCATAGCATGGTTGCTTATGCTCATAGCATAGCTCCTTATGCTCATAGCATGGTTGCTTATGCTCATATCATAGCTCACCATGCTTATAGCATGGTTTCTTATTCTCATAGCATAGCTCATCATGCTCATATCATGATTTCTTATTCTCATAGCATAGCTCCTCAAGCTCATAGCATGGTTTCTTATTCTCATAGCATAGTTAATCATGCTCATAGCATGGTTTCTGATGCTCATAGCATAGCTCTTCATTCTCATAGCATAGCTTCTAAGATGTCTTCTATGCGTCCAAGGTGACTTCTTCCCCTTAGCATCTGTTCAAGTTGTCCAACTAGGATTATTTCTATGCATCTAGGTCACCCTTCATTCGTCCACAAAGTGCCTCCTGGGTTTTTCTCAACTATGGTATGAGTTGAACTCTCTCAATTATGTTATGACTTCTCCTACTTAACTTCCTTAACTATGCTATGAGTTTATCCTATGACTTTAACTATACTATGACTTCTCCTTCTTGACTATGCTATGACTTATCCTACTTAACTATGCTCTGAGTTGAATCTCTTTGCTAACACTTAGCCAATTCTTTACTTACCTAAGCCAACTCATGCCTTGGAATTTCTCAAAGTTCACAACGTGGTTTGAATACTTAGTCAAATTTCTTCATTCGTTACTATGCTATGAGTTCATAACATGGTTTGCATACTTAGCCAAAATTCTTCAACTCTTATTTTCACTACTAATCTCCAACATTTTGCCCAAAGTTCAACCATAGGATCTCAACACTTGAAAATTTTCTTGAGTATCAGTACTTCCTATAATTAGGTGAAAGAGTTTAAGGGCTCACAAATTACTACCCCCTTAAATAATTTCGTCCTCAAAATTCCATTTATAACTTAACAAACTTTTACCTCGGCAAGCGAACAGATTTTCATTGATAGAAATACAAATTTGTCAACTTATATTTACATTTTTGGGGTTTTACCCCTGTTTCCTAGTCCATCTTCTTCCTCTGGTCGAGTCATGGCATACAATCTTCCTGGATGTCGAACTTGTTCTACTACCCTCTTTTATTTTGACCTACTCAGTTGTCCACCATCAGCAAATGATGGTTCAGTTCCCTGATTAATTGTATGTGATACAACCCTTCTGTCTTCGGTTGTTAATTGTGGCCATTCTCTTTTAAAATGCCAACCTTTCCAAAACTATAATAGGTATTTACCTTCTTAGGACATTTGTTACCTCAATGATACATGTTACAGTTTGGGCAATAAGATCTACTATTATTGCTAGTGACCAATTCTCTTGGATATTTTGAGTAGCGTTTCCTAAAAGATTTGTTTGGTTGACCTATTCCTCTAGCTTTCGAGATACCTTTATATTTAAATGACCATTTATTTACTCTGGGAATAAATCTTCCACTTCCTTCTTTATTCTTTTGTTCCATTGATGGGATATCTTTCTTCCCTTGTCATTCAGTTGTCAGACTAATTTCTACTCTCATAGTTGCTTCTATTAATTTTGAGAATTCTTCCCACGTGGCATTGGCTTTCACGAGGTTCTGGATTTCTTCTCTTAATTCTGCCTCAAACCTTTGGCAATGTTCAATTTCATCCTTAAAAATTTTTAAGGTGTACTTTGAAAGTTTGGTGTATTTTTGTTCATATTCCGCAACAGTCATATTTCCTTGTACAAGTTGTAGAAATTCATTCCGTTTTGCATCACGGAATGATCGTGGATAGAATTTCTCATATAAAGCTTCCTGAAATTCCTTCCAAGTTAGTTCATTTTCTTCCCTCCTTCTACTTTCAATCACTCTCCACCAATCTCTAGTTCTTCTTTGCAACAGGAAAGTCACTAGAGTTACCTTCCAGTCTTCTGGACATCTCATTACCTTAAAGCATTTTTCTATTTGGTTGATCCAAGTTTTAGCAACAGTTGGATTTGTAGTTCCTTCAAAAGTGGTTTTTCTTAGTGACTTGAGTCATTCTATTCCAAATTTCTTCTTAGAGTCTAGCTGTATTGTTTCTGGACTCTCGGTTAGCCGCTGAGCAAATCTGTTCAGGTATTGTTCTTTCGTCATAACATATTCTTGAGGATAACTCGATTCACCCTCGCTTCCTTCACCTGACTTGCAGGTGCTGGATTTATTCCTTCATCTACCGATTCACATTAAATTTCATCATCCAACAAATAACCTTTTACAAATCTGTGTTATTTATTTAAAAGGCAAGTTTCTTAAGTAATTTACATTAAAGATTATTCTTAGTTTTTTTTCCTACAGATTCACATTTTTGGCCATCTTCCAGCCCTTTTCTTTTTTTTTTTTTACCGTTAATCTCAATCCTTTCTCTGAATTCCAAGGACACTCTTCTAGGAAATGCCCCTGCTGTTGACAAAAGAAGTAGATTTTTTTGTAGGTTTTGACATCTTCTTTGCATGAAATTGTTCTATTATCTCCAGTATTTATTTTATAAAGAGCATCAGCATTTAGCAATTTAACGATATCCACCGAATAGCTAGCTTCTGTTGTATGCATCTTTTCCATACTTCCACAAAACCTTTCCTCAATCTGGAATCTATGTGTCCATTTGTAACTGTCTGGTTCTAGGTACATATTCACATTTAATTTTAGCTTTTTGTTGGAGATAACCACAGTTTTTCCAAAGGTGGCCTTCTTGACCACATTCGTAACAGGTTCTTGATTTCAAGAGGCAGGGACCCTTATGATTTTCTCCGTATGTTGGACACTCAGGCTGCAAGATTAAGTATCTTATTTGATCCCTTAAATTAGGATCTATATAGGGACGATTGATTCCCTTATTTTCTTTGGTTCCTCCAGTTGTCATGGCAGAGGTAGAATTACTTGTTCTAGTTTTAGGTTACCACCATGGTCCGCCACTTGGATATATGTTTCCTAAATAAAATCAATTTAAGATTATGACAATCAGTTATCTTAGTTTCAAGGAACCCAAAGTTCTGACTATTTTCCACTTTCATGTTTCAACAACCCCTAAACATATCCCTTTCAGTCAAACTTTATTAAATTTTTTCAGGTAAACCTTAAACTCAATCTTTCTTATCCTTCCCACCTTTACTCTGTCAAACTTCTCAGGTCTTTTCCTAACTCTATAGACTTTATTTTTATTTATTTTTTTACCATACAACCCTCATATTTTCCTAAATTCAAATCTTTAGGCTTCCTGAGCCTATATTAACTCAATTTCCTGATATACTTTCTAGGTTTTCCAGAATCTTTACTCTGATACCAACTTATCACACCCCCTCCCAAGCTTATCTTTTTCACCTGAGAAGTGGCGTGAAGACAACATATATCACTCTTTTATGATGCCTATTGCCCATTTGACCTTTCACACTGAACAATTTTATACTAAGATAACAATTAACTGGAAAATAATTATTTGTTATGCTCCCTTGGGTTTATCACAATTATAGCTTTAAACTATCTACAAAAATAGACTCAAAGCTAATGTTGATGTGGCAGACCCTGACCATGGGTGGTGTTCCTGGAACAACTCTCCCTACTACTTGGGGGTGAAGGAACAAAACATTTTGAAAGCATGAACTGGAAAACCTAGTGAGTAGGATCTTTTTACAAAACATACTTTTGGTTTTTAAAATTCATTTTGAAAATACAACAGAATACAATATCAACTTTCAAAATAATACAAATTCTACGTGTGTATTTCAAATCTTTCCTAATCAGATATATGTCCAAGGAAACAATCCCAATATCCAATATAACCCATCTAATTTGCACATGTCAACTCCCGCTAGGCATACTAGCGAACATTGACAATCCCAGTCAGCGTGAGCTGACAACCCAACCAAACATTCCTATCATATGCTAGCAATTTCTAGGGTACAATTCCAGTTTCCAATGGATAAATAGTTAAAATACAAGTTTTCAATCAAAATCAGATAACAAATCAATATCAAACATACTTTCCAGTAAATCAAACTTAAAGGTAAATATCCAAGTAAATCATCCGGAACCTAGTCATTTCCAATTAAATTCTAGGAATCACATAGTAAGATTATGCCCAAATAAATATATATATATACAACTTTCATAATCCTTATTAAATTTCAGAACCCAAATAAATATAAAAAGAAGTTCCTCTTCTTTTCCCTAATATCCAAATCTATTTGGATTCCATTAACAAACATATCTACTTATTTATATTTCATAACTCTTTCTAAATCCAACTTAAAATTATTCTTCCAAATTTTAAATCGTAAATATCTCTCAACAAAATTCTTTCAAAATTTCAAATCCTAACAAATATCACTAAAATCAAATTCCAAGATCCATTTTAAATCCCAAAATTCAAATCTTCAAAAAAAAAAAATTTTTAAAAAATCGAACCAGTTAAGATAACTTAGTTATCTAAATTTTGACCTCAGAAAATTCAAAATTAAAGGGCCTAAAAATCCAATAATTTAAGAAAAATAATTTAATTTAACTAAAATTCGGGATGTTACAATAAAACTCCAGTATAGGAGCTTCAAAGACAACATTTATGGACGACTTTGATTCAATGGCAATAATAGACCCATTTAAGTCTATTATAAAAGCTCTAATACCCGTGATGAATGAGTCTGAAATCCATGAAGCATCAATGTTAAGTTTATGTGAATTGTTTGGTGGACAGATCCAATCTCGTTGGAGGTTTTTGTTCTGAAAAGAGTTAATTATCGAAGATATGGATAAGTTTTGCTTTTTTCTTAAAAACTTCGAAATAATCTAGAATCCATCCACATTCTATAGAAATTGGTGGCACAAGTTTATCAAATTTGAAGTTATTCTTATCATTCCAATTTGTCCAGATAAAAATGACAATGATGTTTAACTCCTCTCGAAAACATTTTGTATTTAGGTCCACCATTATAAAATGTGGCCTAAATGTATATTTGTTTAACAGAAACCATTGAACCACCATTAGAAAGCTAAATTATATAAAATACTTGAATTATGTGATCTTTTTTTTTTCTTTCTTTCTTTTTTGTTGATGGTGAGAGAAAGGCCTTGTACGTGGTCCTCTACCACCATGACATGTTTTTGGGACAACTCTTGCATATGAAAA